>NW_021604604.1:3208761-3209925 GCF_004785775.1 Grammomys surdaster
CCAATTATATGGTCAATTTTGGAGAAGGTACCATGATGTGCTGAGACGAAGGTATATTCTTTTGTTTTTGGATGAAATGTTTTATAGATATTTGCTAAGTCCATTTGGTTCATAACTTCTCTTAGTTTCACTGTGTCTCTGTTTAGTTTGTTTCCATGATCTGTTTATTGATGAGAGTGGGGTGTTGAAGTCTCCCACTATTATTGTGTGAGGTGAAATGTGTGTTTTGAACTTTCATAAAGTTTCTTTTATGAATGTGGGTACTCTTGCATTTGGAGCACAGATTTCAGAATTGAGATTTCATCTTGATTGATTTTCTTCCTTTGATGAGTATGAAGTGTCATTCTTTATCTTTTTTGATAACTTTTGGTTGAAAGTGAATTTTATTCGATATTTCAATGGCTACTCCAGCTTGTTCCTTGGAACCATTTACTTGGAAAATTGTTTTCCATTCTTTTACTCTGAAGTAGTGTCTGTCTTTGTCACTGTGGTGCATTTTCTGTATGCAGCAAAATGCTGGGTCCTGTTTGTGTATCCAGTCCTGTAGTCTATATCTTTTCATTGGGGAATTTCATTGATATTAAGAGATATTAAGGAAAGGTGATTGTTGTTTCCTGTTATTTTTGTTATTAGAGGTGGAGTTATGTTTGTGTAACTATCTTCTTTTGGGTTTGTTGGAAGAAGTTTACTTTCTTGCCTTTTTTAGGGTATGATTTTACTCCTTGTGTTGGAGTTTTTCCTCTATTATTCTTTTTAGGGCTGGGTTTATGGAAAGATATTGTGTAAATTTGGATTTTGTAATGAAATATCTTGGTTTCTCCATCTATGGTAATTGAGAGTTTTGTTGGGTATAGTAGTCTGGGCTGGCATTTGTTTTCTCTTAGGGTCTGTATGACATCTTTCCAGGATCTTCTGGCTTTTATAGTCTCTTGTGAGAAATCTGGTGTAATTCTGATAGGTCTGCCTTTATAAGTTACTTGACCTTTTACCCTTACTGCTTTTAATATTTTTTCTCTATTTTGTGCATTTGATGATTTGATTATTATGTGATGGGAAGTATTTCTTTTCTGATCTAGTCTATTTGGGGTTCTGTAGGCTTCTTGTATGTTCATAGGCATCTCTCTCTCTCTCTCTCTCTCTCTCTCTCTCTCTCTCTCTCTCTCT
>NW_021604604.1:3209935-3212641 GCF_004785775.1 Grammomys surdaster
TCTCTCTCTCTCTCTCTCTCTCTCTCTCTCTCTCTCTCTCTCTCTCTCTCTTTTTGGTTAGGGAAGCTTTCTTCTATAATTTTGTTGAAGATATTTACTGGCCCTTTAAGTTGGGAATCTTCACTCTCTTCTATACCTATTATCCTTAGGTTTGGTCTTCTCATTGTGTCCTGGATTTCCTGGATGTTTTGTGTTAAGAATTTTTTGCATTTTGTGTTTTCCTTGACAGCTATGTCAATATTTTCTATGGTATCTCTGCACCTGAGATTCTTTCTTCTATCTCTTGCATTCTGTTGGTGATGCTTGTATCTATGACTCCTGATCTCTTTCAGAGGTTTTCTATCTCCAGGATAATCTCCCTTCATGATTTCTTTATTGTTTCTACTTCCATTTTAGATCCTGGATGCTTTTGTTCAATTCCTTCACCTGTTTGGTTGTGTTTTCTTGTAATACTTTAAGTAATTTTTGTGTTTCCTCTTCAAGGGCTTCTACCTGTTTATCTGTGTTGTCCTGTATTTCTTTGAAGGAGTTATTTATGTCCTTCTTAAAGTCCTCTATCATTAACATGAGAAGTGATTTTTAAATCCAAATCTTGCTTTTCCGGTGTCATGGGGTATTCAAGACTTGCTATTGTAGAGAACTGGGTTCTGATGATGCCAAGTAACCTTGGTTTTTATTGCTTATGTTCTTACACTTGCCTTTCACCATCTGGTTATCTCTAGTGCTCCCTGCACTCACTGTCTCTGACTGGATCCTGTCTCTCCTGTTATCTTGGTTGTGTCAGAACTCCTCAGAATCCAGCTGTCTCTGTGATCCTGTGATCCTGTGATCCTGAGATCCTGAGATCCTGGGTGTAACAGCTCCTGGGAGTCAGGCTGTTTCTGGGATCCTGAAATTCTGGTGTGACCAAGGTCCTGAGATCTTGTAATCCTATGATCCTATGTTCCTGGGTGTGTTAGAACTCCTGGAAATCCAGCCTCCTCTGGGTGTTTTGGGATTGGGTGCAGAGCTGGCACCCTAGGTCTGCTCGGGGCACCAGCACAGACCGGATGGAACCCATGCCACTTGTTGGGAGAGAGTTCCTGGGTCCCTGTGAGTCCCAATTACTCCTTGTTTGGGGGTGGAGGGGTTGCAGCCTCCTTACCTATGATCCTGGGCTTGTTAGTGCTCCTGGGAATTCAGCCTCTTCTGGGTGTTCTGTGATTGGGTGCAGAGCTGGTACCCTAGGTATATCCTGATCATACTCCATCACTGAAGGAATCCAAAGCAGGAACTCAGGTAGGGCAGGAACAGTTTCTGAGGTTTAGTCCATTATCATCATAATGGGGAGCTTGGAGGTTTGCAGGCAGGTGTTAGAGCAATAGCTGAAAGCTATATCTTGACTGGCAGGCAAAGAGCCTGATACTACTCAATATAGGCCTTCCTGGGCATCAGTAACTGTCCTCTCAGATAGCAAGATGTTATAAGACACGTTTCTATTCGGTTTTGATCAATGCTTAAAGTGAGAAGGCTTCATATGCTAATGAAATGAATGGCTACATGTATTTCCCATTCTCTTTTAATTTCAAATAAGTTTAACCATGATTAGAATCATTGGAATAACTTATTAATTTATATTAACCAAGTCTAAGTATTATTGAAGCCTGCATTAATAGAATATTTTGATAGAATTATTTTTATGACTGGAAATCAGTATTAATTGGCAAAGCAAAATTTCATTCTTTATATTGTTGGGAATTTGCTGTTGAATTATCTTGTATTTTTTAAAATTATAATGAGGATTATAAGAATATAATAATGTATCAAAACATATTTAATAAGCAAACAGCACATGTATCTATATAATCTGTTATGTGAAGGGGTAAATAGATGCTGACAACTGACATAATTGCACATGTATTTCTGTTCACTTATGTTAAGGAACTTTTTTCTAGGTACAAGTTTGTTTTCTAATTATATTTAGTATATGATATGTTTCAGATGTTTTGTAATGATTTCTTCTTTTTAGTCTTTGCAAATGAGAAATGATAATACGGTCCTTGGTTTTTACAGATCAACAGACAGAAAGAAGATATTGAAATTAAAAAAAAGTATGCCAGTATAGCCTCTCGTTACAGCAAGGTTGTATGGAATCTATCAAACTATCCATCTACATCTATGAATCTGTCATCCACTTCTTACCTATCATCTACCATCTATCTGTCACTTATCTATCTTCTATCATCTGTCATCTACCTGTCATCTATCTGTCACCTGTCATGTCTCATCTGTCATCTCTCATCTATCTATCGTCCATCTATCTCTGTTGCTATTGTTATCTCTCTGGGTTCAAGAACATGCCATTGCTTTCTCATATATGAGTTTAAATGAAAGTGCTTAATATCAAGAGTAGATAATGTTCTTTCAGGAGAGCCTGGTTCCTAGTACATAACCACCTCAAAGCCAAGCTCCAGAGGTTCCAATTTCTTCTTCTGATCTCTGAGGACACCAGTGATCCATGTCCCCCCCCACACACACACCACACACACACACACAACAGATATACAACACCATACACACACACCACACACACCACACACACACACCACACCACACACACACACACACACAACAGATATACAACACCATACACACACACCACACACACCACACACACCACACACACACACCACACACACACACACACACCACATACACACACACCAC
>NW_021604604.1:3212741-3256883 GCF_004785775.1 Grammomys surdaster
CACACACACACACACACACACACACCACATACACCACACCATACACACACCACACACACACACCACACCACACACACACACACAAACACACACACACAGAAAACAAAATGCTTTAAAGTGAAACAAGATTGCTAGGTGGGAGATGGAAGCTGGGGGAAGTAGGAGGGGAGGAAGGGATTGAACAGTAGAAACTGCAAGCCATTTTTTCAGACAGGCTGTAGACTATGGGGCACAAGCTCCTTCCTCACACTTCCCATTTCTGCTCTCCCTCCTTCCCACCTTCATACAAACCTCAGACTGCCATCTCCAGAGCTTTACAAAGACAGTCCCTGCAGCTGCTGTCTAGGGATGTATCTGTCTCAATGCTTTTTCCTAGAACCATGGATTAGAGGGACACCAGGTTCCAGTTCCCACTCAAGGCAGGCGAGGGCAGATTAGCATCCAGTGAGAGTGAAATCACCCACTCTGGGACTCCTGCTCAGGGGAGGACAGGTAAGGGATGGAACTCTAAGGTAAAATGAGAATAATTGTTGGCTCTTTTTGGGCAGAGAGGAACATTTGGCAAAGGAAGAGAAGCTTCTTTCCACGTAACACGTCAAACCAGAGAGGGGTCACAATTTCTGCGGCCTCCTTCAGCTTCCCTCAGTGTGTCTCCAAAGATGAAAAAGAAAATGTCGAAGAAATTTGTTAGTGCTACCATTGTTCCTTCTATTACCGACACGACTCTTCTGACTCTTCCTGCCCCTTCTGAAATGTTTACCAGTCTCACTCCAAAGCCTTCAGAAAAGCATGTAAGAATCACGCGCATTTACAGTGTCTACCTCACTTCACATCCCTCATGTGTACAGGGGTGTTGTCATGTTAGCCTGTTTCTGGCCTCATGCCTCCCACTTCCTGTCCAACAGCTTCCAGGCCCATTGTGTAACACACTTGACACTCACTAAGAGTAGGTGCTCTGGAAGCTAACCGGGTGTCCTTGGTAAGTTCCTTAGCTTTCTCAAAATGATACTGTTACTTTACCCACAGTGAACTGCATTGTATAGGTTAGTTCATAAGCCTTAGAAAATTTCTGTTAGATTAACAAAATCTGAGACCTACATTCTTAAATTCTTATGAGAGCAAACTGCACTCCTTGCTGATGTGTCCCCAAAGGAAATGGAGAGTTGACACGTCTCAGCTAGATGAAGTAACACTATTGGGAACTGACATGCATACATTACAAGCTGCTGCTCTCCTTTACTGTGCTAAGAAACAGTTCTCTGAAGTTCTGCTGCTTGGCGGCTTGTGAGAGTTAGGGTGGCGCCATTCCCTGGGCTTAGGTTCTAAACAGCATGCAAAGAAGAAAGCTAGCTAAGTACAAGTATTACTCTCCCTCTGTTTTCTGACTGTGCATACAGTATGACCAGATAATACAACATCTTACTGCTTTGACTTCACCATGATGGGTAGTACCCTGGAACTAAGAGTCAAAATAAACCCTTTCTCCCCTAAGTTTCTTTTGTAAGGGTATTAACAAGAGGCAACAAGTACAAAGGTGTAGCTTATTACTGGGCAGTGTATTCCCCAAGACTACTCTTTCTAAGGATCCTGAGAAGGACTTTCTTTGTGCGTAACTGTGGAGATAATAATGGGTCTTGGTTCACATGGTTGGTGGGCACCATGAATTGTGTAACTAGACAAGATTTTTAGATCTAACTGGTGACTCACTGTATATCCCTTCACAAAGAGTGTCCCCTTAGACGTTTAGATCTTCTGTGTCCCTCAGTCATGTTCTGCAAGGTCCCATGTTATTCTTCCTTTATAGGTAGCAGAATCTTTCTATCTATAGGACATGGAAAGATAGAGCAGACTTATACAATTGTGTGCACCTTGCTTCACAAAGGAGACAGAAAATGATATAGGTCTCTTAAGCCACTTAATTAGACAGGTAGATCCCTCCCAGAGAATGAGGGAGAGGGGGTTTCAGCATTACTATATCAGGGAAAGTCAGTTCACTTGGGAGGAAGCATCAAGAAGTGAGAGAAATCATTCCCAGCTGGTATAGTGGTACTTGCTTGTGTGGTTCCAGCATTCAGGAGGCAAAGGCAGAGACAGAGGCAGGAAGATTACTATGAGGCAAAAGCCAGCAATAGTAAGTCTGGGACCAGCAAGGGCTACACTGAAAGCCCTGTCTCAAAACAAAAGAAAACCAAGATACAAAAAAGAAGGGAGAAAAGGAAGGAAAATAAGGAAGGAAGGAAAGAAGGAAGGGAGGGAGGAAGGAAGGAAGGAAAGGAAGGAAGGAAGGAAGGAAGGAAGGAAGGAAGAAAGAAAGAAAGAAAGAAAGAAAGAAAGAAAGAAAGAAAGAAAGAAAGAAAGATGTTTCCATTATAAAAACTGGAAAGCAGAGTCAAGTGGAATGCTGTGTAAGCCTCCGAGGAAGAGGCTTTGCCATGACTGACCAGTGACTCAGTTCTAGAAGTGACTGTTTTATAATCCTGATATTGAAAAATGCTTTTTTAAGTTCTCACCAGACAAAAACTGATCAAAGGGATGAGAAGATGGCTCAGTGGTTCAGAGGGCAGTCCAAGCTGTGCAAGCATGAGGATCTGAGCTGGAATTCCCAGCACTCATGTAGAATGACAAGTATGGCTGCTTATAACTTCCCTCTCACCATTCCCAGGTGTAACTGGCCAGCCAGCCTAGCCAAAAAAGCAAGTGTCTTGCTCAGTAAGAGACCTTGTTTCAAGAGAATGAGGCACAGTAGAATGAGGCACCTGAGGCCCTCCTCTGGCCTCTGACTGTTTGGACAGGTGCTTACATATCTGTCTGTCTGCCTGTCTGTCTCTCTCTCCCCTCCTCTACCTTCCCCCTCTTCTCTCTTTGTCTCTCTGTCTCTCTCTGTCTCTCTGTCTCTCTCTGTCTCTCTGTCTCTGTCTCTGTCTCTGTCTCTGTCTCTCTCTCTCTCTCTCTCTCTCTCTCTCTCTCTCACACACACACACACACACACACACCATGCATCACCGACAAAAACTAAAACATTGGTTCTGCAGAAGGAACAGGGAGACCAAGCAGCCACCCTGGGTGACCGCAGCAGAAGATTAAGAGTTCCTTGCCCAAGAACCATAGTTACACCAGCTAGTTTTTCAAAAACAAACAAAAAAAAATTTTATGGATGTCTGGAGATGTTGCTCAGTGCTAAATTACTCACTGATCATGCCTGGCTCCATAGGTTCTATTTTCAACACTCACAAAAGACAAGTTTTTCACAGGTTTTTAAGAGTACAGATCTAAGAGACATTGCTCTATTTGACCATGAAGAAAGGTGGTGTTAGGGTTTGAGTGGTAGGCTCAGGATTCCATTATGCCTTTCTGTCTGTACCTGGTGAAGATTTTACCTAGCAAGGAGAGATGAGTTCATGGTCTTACAAGGTCGCTGACTTGTAATATTCACTTTGTGAACGTCCATTTTGAAAAGTAGGTTTGAAAACCATCTTTAAATGGATTCTGGAGGCTTTTCATAGAACAAACTTGAGCACTTTGTTGCTCTATTCATGGCTGAGTGTGTCCAGCCCTTAGCTGAATTCAAGGAGCCCTAGGTTAAGCCTTGTGCTTAGTGAGCTGGTACTGAGCATCCTCCTCCCAGTGAATGTTCCAGTGGCCAATGAAGTGGGTATCTGTCAAGGATGTCTGTGGCTAAAATGTTAGATGCTAGCTATATAGGACAGAAGAGTAGCATCAGCAGCCAGGCCCAGCAGCTGAGTTCCCAGCTAAGGTCCCAGCAGCAGGGGGTAGATGCAGTAGCAGCCCTCCCTGTCACCTTCATGACCCCAAGGCTGGAATTGAATCTTAGAAATCTGGCTCTGAAGCTTCTATGCCGTCAATATAGATACAGGCTGAGCTTTCAACATCGAGAGGCACACACACACACACTTCTGTCTCCCACTGAGAACACACAAAAAGAGAAAGGAAAGCTGACTTAGGGTCTCTGAGAAGCATAATTTCAGTCAGCCTTTCTCCTGGTGTTATACCATCTTAAGATCAGAATGATTGTTATCTAATGGTTTCCAGAGCCTCGGAGAACATTCTATCAGTTGGTGGGACTCTCAGTGTTTAACAGAAAGTAGTAACTGGACAAGAGGAAGACACGGGAACCTAAGCTGGTCCTTACGTCTTCATTGATTCCATTTTTAAACATATTTTCTGGTCTAGTATTGTTGCTGTCACCTATGTTAGTAGTTGTAATCCAAAGGTCACCTTCCAGTGTGATGATTCCTTTTTGATTGCATATTTAGCTCTGTCAGTGCCACACAGCTTAGGACCACCTTTAAATGTTTAACACAGGGGGTCTCTAGACCTCTTGAAATGACCTTTAAAGGGCTTTATAATACCCAGTACAGGCAAACGACCACATGGAAAGCTCGCTGTACTTTTACATCATCCATTTCACTTCCTAATTAATCATACTTATTTTTGAAATCTGTGTCATTTGGTGGGAACAGAGCACATGCTGTCTTGGGGGAGACAAACAGTGATAAAGGCAGTGTTTAGCCAGTCTGAAAAGCATGATACACGCATCGCCTTCAAATTTCAGCTCATAAATGATTTCACAACATAAAATTCGTATTTGTACAGGGTACTTATGCAAAGTTTATTTTTTGATAGCTGTAAAGCAGTTCAAACACTCGGGTTTCATGTATCAAGGTTAAATAGGATTCTCGGGTTTCCCTCCCCTTCAGCCAACCCCAAGTAATTAGTTAATTAAGGTCACACCCAGTAAATACTTCTCTTGAGGACTTGAGAGCCTCCTTTGGGGTAGCCTGGTCTACAATGACAAGCCATATGGCATGTGTTTAGGTCTGCTCAGGGGCCTTCTGTGTGGGAAATAGGACAAGGGACAAGGCCACTCTTGTTCCCATTCTTCTCACAATACAAAGTAATTCATGTAGGCTAAATAGCAAAGGAACAAAAAGTATATGATATTTTAACATTTAATAATGCTAGTTATTTTTAAATGGTTATATAGTACCAAATTATATCTCCACCATTCAACCCTTTTGTTTGGCTAAATTACACATAAGGTTGAAAATAAGCTGTACAAGAGAAGAAAGCAAAGATCCTGTTTATTGTTTAAATATTTCATTAGTTTCTTCCTTAGATGAGACTGGAAAATCAAATTTCAGTTGTACAGAGTGCAGAGGGAAGCCAGAAACCTTGGTGGTTGTCGAGCTTGGGATGCCTGGTAGCTCAGTCATATAGAGAAGCTTTGTGTGTGACGTGTGTGGTCTTTGGAGGCTGTCAAACGGTATTTACTGTATTTTGATGATTCTGTTGATACTGGTTTTATTATGGCATGAACTTGTGCATACATGTGCTGTGTGTGTGCGCTGTATTTGCTTATGCATGTGTGTGTGTGTGTGTGTGTGTGTTGCATACCCCAGGCTAACTGGGAGCTTCCAGGAGATTCTCTTGTCTTACTCTCCCTCTGGTTTATGCAACAAGTGCCGAGGTCCTAGGTATGTGCCTCCACCTCTGATTCTGGGGATTGAACCCAGGCTGTCAGGCTGGGGCAGGAGACACTTACCCAGTGTTGCATTTTCATTTCTGTAAGTTTTATCACTTTACCCTGTGGAAACAATTGCAGATCAATCACACACTACAATGCTCGATTTGCTTTAAAATCAAATGTCCCTTAAAGATTCATCTTTAGTTTCTGCTCCCAGAGACCCAACTTGAGAATCTGAGCAATATGGTATTTAAAATTAAATTAAGTTTAGAGAGCTAATACATGGTTACACTGCTAGCATCCTGGAGACACACAGGAGATCTGTGAGTCTGAAGTCAGCCTGGGCCACTTAGTGAGTCTGTCTCATAAACTAATTTATCAGTTAATTAAATAAGATTCTACCTAGAGGTAGTTTTTATCTTCCATAATGTTTTATGTTGCATAGTTTGATGGCGAATCAAACACATATTTTCAATATACTTGGAACTAAAAATTGTTAGAGAAGTTAGCATTTAATATTTCCTGAACAAACAAAAAAGTTTAAAAGTCACATGAAGGACTTTATGCAGTTTAACAGCTTTTTCATTTACTTATCTGTGAGAGTTAGTTCTTTCCTTCTACTCCGTGGGTCCAAAAGACTTGTGTTGTTGGCCACATTCATTGCCGGGTGCCTGCGCCTGTGCAATCATCGTGCCTGCTCAGAAGTTACATCTTTATCTCATTTGTTTTGTTGAGGGAAAAAAATAGAAATCTCTGTTACACAGCATGTCAGTCTCAGCTAAAAACTGGAGATTTGCCATTTTGCCAAAGGTGAGAAATATATAAATTGGGGATCCGAACAATTTCCTAACACTTCCCCAAGTACTGTTGGCCATGGAGGAAGATGCTAGGTCCTAACCACATGGGAATGCCATGATGCTTAGTGTCTTGGTTCCCCGGAGCAGGCACTTCACTCTCACTATGCAGGGAGGCTTTGTTTAGCTTGCTTGGGCTTCAGCTCCGACTTTCTCACCAGTGGACACCAGAGCCTCTGTCAAGAGCTCAGGCAGTGGCTTAGGTCTTTCTCACAGAAGTTGAATCTTTTACCACGCCTCTGCTCAGCCACAGCTGCCAGTATTGCTGGGACTAAGGCTGCTGCTTGGCATTGCCCGCTGTCCCAGAGAGGCATCAGTAGCCACCCATGCAAGGACTATACCAGCGATCAGCACTGGATGTGGGCTGTATCGACTTGGATCTAGGTCCACTGACCTAGCGTTTTTTCAGCTGTGACCTCTTTGACTCGAGAGCTCCAAGCCTCAGCTTCTTCCTTAAAGCCCAAGAATTGGTCTAGAAAGTTAAGATACATCAATATTTTTCTCTTTTTGGAAATTTAAGCTTTTCTCCATTTCATATGCCTTTGCTTTTTCTCCTTAATCTAATGTGTTTATTCATTAATGAAACTGACTTTGTCAGACAGACAAATGCAAGCTTTAATCCCAGCACTTTAGAAGAGGCTGAGGCAAGAGGACCACAAACTTTGAGGCCAGCTTGCACTAAACGACAAGATAATCTCTAAACAAAACAGCTTTTAAGGGAGCAAGGAAAGGAACATTGCTTGTTCCATCTTTATTATGTTTTACTTCAAGCTTCCGTTTCCAAACAACTTCAGTGGCTAACTCTAGGCAAATCTGAAGTCTTTATTAGTTTTGTCTGTGCTGCTGAAATGGGTACCAGAGGCTGGTTTGCTGTTGTGGAGGCTAGCATTGACCCCAAAATCCTCCTGCCTCAGTCTCCTGGGTGTGTTTTGCTATGCTTAGCAAAAAAGAAGAATTTTATCTACCCTTTTAATAAATCTTTTTAAAATAAAGGCTAGAGAGGTAGTTCAGCAGTTAAGAGTGCTTGCTGTTCCTGCAGAGGACCCAAGGGAGGTTACTAGAAACTACATCAGCTGGATCACAACCACCTATAACTACAGCTTCTGGAGAATCTACACAAACACACTGACATGCACACACACACACACACACACACACACACATGCACAGGCACATACACACATGGAGGGGGATAAAAAATAAGGATCTCGTTAAAAAAAGAATCTTTACAAGTGCTTGCAAACATACTTTACTAATCTCATGTAGGAATCATTTCTTTATTGAAAATTATATATCCATCCACATATATGCATATATCTTTCCAGTCATTGAAAGAACTGGAGCCATACATGTTTATATATGTGTGTATATACATATATATCTATGTAGCCATATATATTATGCCCATGGGTGTTTGTTTCCAGTTTTCCATCTAAGGCCTAATTCTTTAGAGATCTTAACATGATAGACTACGTTTTCTTTTTTACCATTTATTTTTATGTGTCTGGGGATCACATCTGCCATAGCATGTGTGTGACCATCACAGGAAAACCCTCAGGAGACAGTTACCTCCTTGCATCCTGTGGGTTCTGGGGAGAAATCTCAGTCTTGGTGGCAAATACCCTTACATGCTGAGCTATCTTTTGGGCCCTTATATTTTAATAACGTTTTTCCTGTAGAATTTTGTATAATTGGTCATAGTCATATTTCCATTTGAAGCGAAAATTTCCACCATCCTTGGAGCTTTTATTTCCTTGTGTAGATCTAGGTTTCTGTCCATGATCATAGTTTCTGTTTTGGTCTGATGATAATGAATTCTCAGCTTGTGTTCCTGTGAAAAAGACAACTTCATTTTGCCTTCTTTTCTGAATCTGGAAGGCCAGGTTGACAGATTTTGTTTTGTTTTTCCTTTTTCTAATGTTCAAAGTTATGAGCCCATTGTCATCAGCCTTTTATAAATTTGGTTTTGTTATTCTGTGTCCTCTAAGACTTTCTTGGAATGCAATATAGCTCAGCTTTTCTTTAGCTATAGAATGCATAGCTTTCCTCTATGTGCAATATAGTTCTGTGGTAGAACACTCGCCTAGGACGTCAAGGCCCTGGGTTCCATGCCCAGCACCTCTAACCCCCAAAAGTTTCCTTTTTATATTTAATTTTCAGCAGAGAGATTCTGTGTACTTTAGTGTTTGTTGTCCAACCCTCAGGCCACCTCTTAAATTCTGTATATATATATAATATACAGAATATATATATATTATATATATATTCTTATACAGTCTCCTATATTCATGGTTTGATATCTATTACAGATAAATCCCAGTCTCTCAGACCATCTGAACTGCTCTGAAACCCTTGTATGTTCTGCCCATGAATGCTAAACTTTTCCATGTTCCATGTGCCTCTAACTCTTCTTCCTTCACCTTCCATGGCTACCCCCTGGTGTATTCGTGGTATTCAAAGGTAGTTGTTTGCTAGCAAGATAACAATAATGTTCATATAAAGGTCAGTTGATCATTTAGTAAGCGTTTAGATAGAAAAGAATCATTTCTTCCTTAGTGCCTTAATTTCCTTTGCCACCACCACGGTAAAATGCTCTGACAAGAGCAGCTCGAGTGGAAGGATGGACTCTGGCTCGCAGTTCCAAAGTGCTGTCCTGCCTGGCAGTGGAAGGTGAACATCAGGAGCTTGTGGAAGCCAGCAGCTTTCCATGAACTGTCAGGAAGCAGAGAACAGTGAACTCTTGCTTAGCTAGCCAACACCCAAAGGTAAGTAATGATGGTACTCACTTATCCCTATTGACCTAACCAGGATGACGCTTCACAGACCTCCCCCGAGGCTACGTCATCCCTCACAAGCATGCATGGAAGCTTGTTTCCTCACTGATTCTCTGTCTCCTCAAGATGATGATTGAGACGAACCATCATAGTGAATTACAAGATGATTTTGACCGTGATGCATTTAAAGGAAGGTGACAAGGGAGAAATGCATCAGAAAGAGTAACCACAGCTTTATACCAACAGGAATCAGGAGAGAAAGAACTTTGGACAAGACAAAAAAGAAAGCATGTATATATGGATATTACAAGGAATGTTAAATTTTATGGCAGTTAACAAGCATAGTGATGTTTTTTCTTTTATCACAAACCTTGGCTATTGACTCCAAATTTAAGAAGTTGTTTCATATAAATGTTAAGAGATTTCAAAAGCATGAGTTCTAATATAAGCAAAAATTATTTGTGCCCAGTACCCGCAGAGCCCAAAGAGAGCATTGGATTCCCTGGAACTGGAGTTACTGATGGCTGTGAGCCACCATGTAGATGCTGCAAATGGAACTTGGGTTCCCAATGAGCATGGCCAGTGCTTTTAACTGCTGAGCCATCTCTCCAGCCCCTAACATGAATATTCCCAGTTTTGAAATTTTAGTTATAAACTAAAAAAAGAAACATCTTTGTGGAAATGATACATAATTACCCTTTGATAGTGCAAATACAGTCATTTAATTTATATTTTCCCTCTCAGGAAGCTGAGTCCTGTCCCATTAAAATGACCATCTATTTTCATTTTCATCTTTGCTTGGCAGTCCAGTGTTTGCACCTGTCAGTGCAATGACCCCAGAAAGACCAGCATGTGTATTCCAGAGAAAGAGGAATGTCACCAGCTGGCAAAACAGAATGACACAGCCAGGATTCAATACAATGTACTGTGCCAAGCTGGGAAAGTTGACTTGGGACAAGGAGCAAATATTGTAGTCAATATGAGGTGCTTTTGTTTTGTTTTTAATGAAAAGAAATGGTATCTCTATTGTCACAATCACACTATCTTTTGGGAAGACTGAATAATTATTTACATCACAGAAGATACACACAGCCTTATCTCTAGTTCCATAGTCAATCATCTTTTGGGGAAAACAGAAAATTAAAAATTGATACCTAATTTCACCACAAATCTAAACACAGAATGTGAAAATAAATCTTTAATCCCTGACATGAATTTGGATACTGTAAAATAAGACATCAATGTCTTTCAATTATGGCATTTTATTTTTTATTTTGTTTTCCTAATTACCTGAGATGGACTTTTGATATGGACTGTCCCTGTTGGGGACAAATGGATGGAGTGGTCTTTAAATGTGTCTGTCTCCTGTCACTTGGATAACTTTTTTTTTCTTAATTCCTCCCCCAGTGTTTCCAATGATTACAAAAGATCTGTGTTAAAAGTCAGGGATAAAAGGCTGCCTTCAGGCATGGAGAACCTGTTATTTTGATTAATCGTTATTTTTGTCTGTTTGTTTTGTGAGACAGAGTCTGTACATATTTCAGGCTGGCCTCAAACTCACTACCAAGAACCTTGAACTTCTAACCTTCTCTCCTCCATGCCAAGTGCTGGTACCACTGATTCTGCTTCTCAGGGTTTGGACCAGGTGTTTCCATGTTCTTGGCTTCTTATTCAAAGAATTGAGATAAAAGCCTACATAGATCTTAAAGTAACAAGTGAGTTTCATTCAAATCAAAGCAGGGGTAGAGACTAGAAAGAAATATACTGTCAATATTGACAACAAGGCCACTTAAATGAAGGTTTCAACAGCCTCAGTCACTACTTGGGAATTCCTTCCACTGGGTTTAAAAGAAGTTTGCTTCTTAAAAAGTGCAATTCAGATGCGTCTCTGTTTTGACTGGCAGATTAAGCTATACAAATGTTTTCCCTACCATGCATTTTCCTTTCTAGAATGCCTCTGATATTGATTGTGCTCAATCGTGCATAGGCAGAAGATAGTAGACAGAGGGTTCTTCCTAAAAGGCCACTTTGGCAATATAGTTTTCCCTATTGTGCATACACCCAAACACTAGCTTAAGATAGAGAAGCTTCCTACTCTGTAACCAGGCACAAAGAAAGTGCCGTTGACCAGAGTCTGTATAAGTTTGATGCTTTTTAAGGAAAGGAGAAACTTACAGCATTGTTCAGAGGGAGTTCCTGTACACCTGCACACAGATTGGGGTCCTCAGTTAACAGGCAGCTAGGTGCATTATTCAGAGAAAGAGCTGCACCCATAGCACACCCAAATGAAAGTCTCAGAATGCCATGTGAATTGTTAGAAGAGGGTTATACACATAGCCGAAACCAAGTTGAGTCCCAAGTGAGTAAACTGTTCACTATGCTTGCCTGCCTCACCACCATACCAGGTTTATGTGTGCTGGGGATTGAATTCAGAGCTTTATGCATACTGGATTAGTACTCTGCCAATTGAGCTACATCCTCAGTCCTGAACTAAGTCTGCTGCTGAATCTCATCACACTCTGTTTACTACCAATTTTCATTTTGTTTATTAATCGATGTAGTTGTCATACTTTTCATCACCATTAATCAAGAAAAAAACATAAGGGAAGAAAAATATATTTTGCCCATGGCTTCAGATATCTTTGTCCATCACGTCAGAGGGGGTAGAATGGAGCAAAGCCACTCCCATCTTGAGTGATGAGATGCAGGATGAGAATACCTACACTAGCTGCCTTCCCTATTTTCACCTTTTACTCCATGGTCTCCCCCTGTACCCAGTCTATAGAATACATACATAAGACCCACATACATAGAAGCTGGGTCTTAGAGTTGGAAATGCTCTCTCAGATATACCTAGAACTGTGTCTTGCTAACCCCATATGCAGGACTGGGGGGATTGTTCAGTGTGGAGTACTTTGCTGTGCACACACAAGAACCTGAGTTTGGATCCTGAGCACCACTGGGCGTGGCAGTGTGCACCTATTTAAGTATAGCACTGAGAGTTGGAGAAGGCAGAATCCTTGGGGCTTGATGGCCAACCAATCTGGCCAATCAGTGACTTGCAGGTTCAGTGAGAGCTTATATATTTATAAGGTGGAAACTGATAGAGGAAGAATACCCTCTCCCTTCCTCCCTCCCTTCTAACTCCCACCCCCACCAAACAAACAAAAGAATAATCTCAAGGTACTTCTAAACCCGGTCAAGATGAGAATCAAGATGACGTGGGTTAACAGGCTTTCCGCCAAGCCTGATCTCCTGAGTTTGAAACTCACGTGGCAGAAAGAGAGAACCTGTGGGCCATGTTTTACGCACACACACACACACACACACACACACACACACGCTAAATAATATAAATAATTTTAAAATAGATTGATCATCAAAATGCAGAGCTAAATGCAATCTGATGCTGTGATTTCTCTGAATACTCCCACTGTACCACCTACACACATTACACCTTTTGTGTATCTGAGTTTGAGCAAGCTGACATAGATAAGTGACTGAGTTTGTGTCATCCAGATGCTACTCCAAGTTGAGCAGTTATCAGTCTTGGTTCTGGTCATTAGCTGCCCATCAAACACTGGTACCTCCCACTTTGTGGGTTTACCCTATCTTCTCTTCAGCTCTTTTGTTTATCTGAGGGGAGCTCTTTCTCTTTAGAATGCAGAACTGCTCAGCTCTCTCTAATCCTTACTTCAAGACCTGGCTTCAGAGCTTCCTTGACACAGTCAACTCTGCCAAGAAAGGCACTGGACCATGAAGCTATGAGGAAATCACAGAACATTACTTGAAACTGCAGTGGTAGTGCTGAGTAGAAACTTTACTACTACTGCATAGAAATATACCATTTATCAACCAAGATTTGCATCTGTGCGTGCATGCATGTGTACATGTAGTGTGTGTGTGTGTGTGTGTGTGTGTGTGTGTGTGTGTGCACGCGTGCGCATGTGAGTGTGTGTGTTTCTGGAGATAGAACGAAAACCTCATGTGAACTAGCTAAGTATTCTGCTGCTGAGCTATGCTTTCAGCCCAGCCAAGAGTTTCAAACACAATATATACTTATTTATTGGTGAATTCCAATGAGAATGAGCATATGTCCATAAGGATTCTTTGAGCTGTCATGCCTCTGGAACCATGTGACTGACACTCTTTTTCTCTCCTCCTCCTCCTCATTCCCCTCCCCTCCTCTTCCTCCACCTCCCCCTTTTCATTCTATTTTCCCTCGTTGTCCTCCTCCTCCTCCTCCTCTTCCTCCTCCTCCTTCTCCTCCTTCTCCTCCTTTTTCAGAAAGGGTTGCAGGGGGTTGGTCTGGTGCTGCTTGTATTCAAATGCTAAATTCTGTACCCCATGATCTGGTTGCTCTGAGAGCAGATCCTCATGCACACCAGCTTTTGTTGTTATGTAAACCTTGCACCCCAATTTAAAACTACTGACGAAATAAAATCAGCAACAGCCAATTACTGGGGAGAATAGAGAGAGATGGAGTTTCAGTTACCAGGATTGGGGTATCAGGCAGGGACCATGAGAGAGAGGAGGAAGGAGGAGTAAGTCACCATGGTGTAGATGGACTCTGAGCTCTAGCCTACTGGAGTAGGAGTGGCCCAGGCAGAACATGGTGAGTGATATCTCCAGGTTACTGACAGGTAAGTAGACAAGATAGCTTAAAGGGTGGATATCTGCCTGGCTCTACTGCTTCTAAGCTTATAATAAATCTAAAGTTTTTTTGTGTCTTTTAAAGTTTTTATTTGTTTTTTTTTTATTTTGTGTCTGTAATTTCCTCATAGCTTCATGGTCCAGTGCCTTTCTTGGCCTAGTTGACCGTGTCAAGGAAGGTCTGAAGCCAGGTCTTAGAGTAGGGATCAGAGAGAGCTGAGTAGTTCTGCATTCTAAAGAGAAAGAGCTCTCCTCAGATAAACAAAAGAGCTGAAGAGAAGATAGGGCAAACCCACAAAGCGGGAGGTACCAGTGTTTGATGGTCAACATCAAGCCCTGCATTTTTAAGATGGATTCTGGGCATGGTGGTGTTAAGAAGGCAAACACTAACCAACTATCCCTCACGCTTCTATATGCAATACATTTTCTCGTTTCCAAATAACCTGCTGTCCCTTCTTACAAAAAGTATAGCAATGGAAACTTACTACAATTTTCAAGTACTTGAGGTTCTTGTGGTTGTTTGTTTTTGTGTTTTAAAAGCTTCTGGCTTTTGTATAACTTTCTGCCTCACTTTTTAAAACGTGTAAAGGTGCTTGGGGCTGTAAAGACCCAAGGCTCAAGTGGTTTAGAGCACGCATTGCTCTTTCAGAGGATCTGGGTTCAATTCCCAACATCCACATGGTGGCTAGCAATTGTGCATAGTTCCAGTTCCAGGAGACCTGATACTTTCTGACTTCTGTGGGTCCCAGGCACACAGGTGGTATATAAACAATCAAAAAACTCATGCACATAAAGCAAATCCTTTAAAAGGTTTTAGATATATAATGGTAAAACCTGACCTATTGCCATAGTTGTCATTTCTCAACTGTGAGTGTGTCCTGTGCACACCAGGTTTTAGTGATTAAGTGAGACAGTGAGGAACTCTGGGCTACAGATGGCAAAGTTTGAGTCTCTATTTCCTTAAAAAAAAAAAAAAGACAGAAAGAAAAACTATCTTGATGCATTCATTGTTAATCTGAGGTTTTGTCTTCACCGTGGTTCCTTCTCTCCACAGGTGACATTTCTACTACCTAATATGGTACCTGAAGAATTATTTCTGAAATATCAGTTGGTTAAGGTATGAAAATGACCTCTAGGAACTCAATTATTAACCTCACAGTTGCTTATAGATTCCAGCCAGCCCTAAGAAGTAACAAAGCCAATCCTTTACAGGAAATAGAAGTGTAGGGTTGGGAAGTCTTCCGACTTCCACAGACTTTCAAGGGCCTCTCATTGTTCTCTCAAGAGAATCTCCACATTTCTCTCACTGTTGGTGGTAATCGGGCTTCGTTTACTATTTAGCAGAGATAGACTTTTCTCATTGAGGAGGGAGGAGTGATGACATTTATGTCCTTAACCTTATGCTGTGTTTTTGTGTTTTGTTTTGTTCTATTAAAAGGAAGAAGAAAAAAGATCTTTGGAGAATCAAGTAGCTATGTTAAAATCTGCACTGGAGGATGAGGAGAAGAGATTGGAAAGGTACCAGGCTTAATGATTCAGTGTTGTCCATTTGCAGCAGGGACAGTAATTAACCACCTGAAAATGTATTCCAGGCTTAAAAAGGATACTGATCAGGCCAACAAAAGCTGGCAGAAGAAATTCCTCATCCTCCGAAACAGGTACAGTGTGGAGATGTATATAAACTGGACTTGTAGAAATACAGCCCCTCTTCATTTGAAACCATGAGGACTCCTCTGTCTTTCTTTATATATTAACTTCTGCTAAAAGGCCTCACGTACTTTTAATGTGAAACACACATAGTTGGTCGAGAATGGAGAAGTATTCAGAGTCATATAAAAGAAGGAGGAATTCAAGACTCTCATTCTCTAGTTTGTTGTTTCCATCTTGAATGTAATCTTCAGGCATCTTTCTCAGCAGCAGTTTGGACCTAACAATGAAAATTGGTCTGAGTCATCTTCACAAGTGCTTAGTGTACTAGATCCTTTACCCACAAGTCCTTAGTCCCTCGCCCACACTTTGCTCACATATCACTTAGTTTCTTCCCCCTTAATTGTTTACCTTTCTTTTTTCCCCCTCTTCCCCTTCCTTTCCCCTCCTCTTTCTCCTTCTCCTCCTCATCCTCCTCTGCCTCCTTCTCCTTCTCCTCCTCCTCTTCTTCCTCATCCTTCTTCTTTTGATGGTGAGAGTGGAAACTCTGATACAGACACTGTAGCACACACTTGTAATCCCAGCACTTGGGACACTGGAGCAGGAGGATTGTTAGGATTATGAGGCTAGCCTTGCCTACATAGTAAGTTTATAGACAACCTGGACTATGTAAATGGAACACTGTCTAAGAAAATGTGAAAAAGGATGGAAGAAAAAAAAGGAAGAAGGGAGGAAGGAGCAAGTGAGGAGGGAGTGAGAGAGGAGAGAAACTAAAATCCTGGTAAGTTATACTAATGTTTGTATTGAATATAAATGCCATGAAGATTAAAGCTCCTTTCCCACCGTCTCCTATCATGTGAGCATTAAAAATTCATTTCCTGTTCACTTGTTCCCAATTAATTCCCCCCATGTTTTCTTATTTATCACATACTGGAAGTTTCTTTGCAAGAGATGTAATAATGAATGTCAGTGGTGAGCTGATGTAAGTCAGTGTAGCCAAGCTTGACACTCCTGCATGATGTCAGCACGCTGCATTTACTCTGAGGGGTGAAAACAGGCCATATTTGCCCTGCATGTCATCAGTACATTCTACCTATACTGGGTAAAAATCCTACACCAGATGCTGAAATCATTAGGACCGGCTAGCAACCGAGATCTCATGTGATACCAGAAACAACACCAGAGAGGGAGCTCAAATCCCTCCTCAGGGGAAAATGTGGCCCCGTTCTGTTCCATGTATCTGCTGGTGACTATTTTGTGCTCAGTGAAATAGGTATTTTATCTTTTCTGTATAATACATGGTCTCACTCACTAGTCCAAGCAGGTCTTGAATTTAGGGCAGTTCTCCTGTGAGAATCCAGGTGGTACAGGAAGAGAAATGTCTCCCATAGGTATCCTCTGACCTCCACAAGTGCTCTACGGTGTATTCATGTCTACACATACAAACACATGGAGAGTGAAAACAAAGAAATTATAGAGCAGTTGAAATGAGTGGGAAAATACAGTGAGCAATACATAGCTACCAGATTTATGATGGGTGAGCGTAACATATCTATATGCACACATGCACACTACACACATTACAAAGAGGGAATGGGGAAGGAGTGGGCATTTTAGTGGCAAGGAATATTCAGTCTACCATGGCCACTCTTTTGACCCCAAATATCCATGCCTCTAGTACATGCAAAATGCTATCCCAGGACACTTCAACTCTTTCTCCCTTAATCCTGCCCATTACAAAGTCAGCTCAAGTCTGAACCTTTTTTAAGACTCGTGATCTCAAAGTCTCCATTCTCATAATCTAAGTGAAGGGTCAGTGAGGTTCTTTATGGGCTCCTAACGCTGTGGTTGAGCCCTTTTGCTCCCACATGCAAAGTGGAGCGGGCATTGTATTAACACAGCGGTCAATCATGCTTATAAACAGTCATGTTCAAAAGGGGAGGGCATGAGAGGAGCATCAAGAGTCATTAGCTATTTTGCTGTCTTTTGTTTTTTCTCTGATACTGGGGATGGGGCCCAGGGTCTTGCCTATGCAAGTAAGTGACCTCCCACTGAGATAATTCCCCAACTTTGCTGTGATATTTCTGTTCATTACAATCACTAGCAAAAGCATGTACAGCCACACTCCTGACTCTCCAGACCTTGTTTCTCTAACAATGAATCCCCCTTTTCAGCACTGTCAACAATGGAAATGAACTAAATATTTCCTAAGTTATAAATTGTGGTTCTTACTATTTGAGATGCTTAATTTCTCCAATCTCAAGTCAGTGAGAGCCTCCCAAGATGAGAAATGCACTGTTTTGACCTAATCTTTGATGACCTCTTGATTTCTAGTAGAATAGCATATCCCATATTCTCCCTGCATATTTGGTGTCCAAGATAAAAAAAAACAGACATTTCTCAAAAATACCCTCATTCATTTCAATGAGCATCTATAGTCTGGGCTTGGAGGGATAGTTGCTACTACTACTATACCTTTCCAGAGCTAGGATATGTCGGATTTTTAAGGAAGAAATAAGTTTAGATTAATATTTTAATATTTTCATTTGGCAACATTTCGAATTTTAATATGGTTCCAACAAACACACTATGTGTTGTTCTTATCCTAGGATGGCCAAACACTTTATTATATCGCTTCTTCTGTTACAGCTTTCACATCCTAAAGAATGAGATGTTCACCAGACAAGCACTTTATCGGCAGTGTGCAGTGACTGGTGACACCTCCTTCAATTATGTTGTAAGTACACAGACTACTTAGATGGTCTTTGAACAGATGTGTTTATATCTATGAAAGATATATATCCTTGACTGAACTGCTATCACATCATAGGCTCTGGAACTAACACGTAACAGTCACCCAACTAGCTACTGGGAGGATAAAGCAAAGTGCAGGGCCCCAAAGAGCTCAGTTAGAGTGAGACACAGATGTGTAAATAGCTTTAAACAGATATTATAATGCAACATGATGGTTGAGCTATGATAGAAGCCAGTGCAGATCCCAGAGAATGGGCTACTTATACAGGGTAGTGGTGTATGCCCATTTGTTCACCTTCGACCACTGATATTATGTTGGGGAGTATCAAAGCTCATGCTTCAAGTCTCCAGTCACTTCCAAAAGGAAGAAGAGTGGGCGCCAAGTCATTCATTTTGGATTAGAAACTACACTTACCCAAATTTTCATCACTATGGCAAAATAAAGAGGTCCACTTAGTTCACAGAGCTTTAAAGTCCAAATAATGCTGTGTAGGCTGGCAGCAAGGGCTCCTTCTTGGCTGCGTCATTTCATGGCAGGAGAGTCTGTCAGACCAAGTGTTCACATCTTGAGGCAGGGAACAGAAAGAGCAAGAGAATCCAGGCTTACTCCATGCAACTACCATCTAGTGAAAACTCAAGGGTTGCCCAAGAAATACCTTTTGATAACACACCCCAAAGTGACAGGAATACTTCCCTCTAGACACCACCTCCTGAAGATTCCATCATGTATCTGTGCTGCATTGGAGATCAAGTCTCCAATATGTGGACCTCTGTGGCACTTACACCCTACTCAGACCATAGCATAGGAGACCTGTAGATCAAGTCTAACACTGAAATACACTATTACTTGCCCTTTCTTAATGAAAAAGTACTGCTTGCAAAAAAAATAAATGCAGACATTTATAACTTTTTTGGTACAGAAATGGATCTAGTAAACTTCAACTGACAAATCAGTCAACATGGTAGCAACTCATCAGTTTCTGCTATGGTGCTAAAGTTGTCTTTGGGTCAGTTGCATGTTTTTGACAGCAGAGCATAAGAATCAGGCCATAGGGTGTTGTTTGAAGAGGCTCATAGTCATGACTGTCATGTTTGTGTAGCTAGGTGTTCTTGTGGGACTCCTAACAGTGGGAGCAGGGGATATCCCTGACTTTGTTGCCTGCCTTGGGACTTTTGTCCATCCTACTGGGTAGTCTTGTCCATCCTTACTATGCCAAGAGGCACCTAGCCTTATTATAACTTGAATAGGCCACGTTTAGTTGATATCCCTGAGAGGACTTCCCCTTTCTGAAGGGAAACAGAAGAGCAGATAGGGAGACCATGGGGATGTCGCCGGGAGGAGAGAAGGGAGGTGAAACTGTGGTCAGGACATAAATATGAGAGAATACATTTTTTAAAAAATTAAGAAGTTTATAGTCTAAAATAATGTTCCTTCAAATTCTATTCCGTGTTTATCACTGTAAGATCATTTTCTAGGTATAAGTTACTACAGGAGATCAAAGAGTTCTGAAGTAGCCTATCAAGATAGTATTTGTGACCAAATCTATTTGGAAACCTGAGCCTGAGGAGTGTAAGAGTTGTCTCTTAAAATATTCCAAAACTAGTCTACATACATACAACACATATAGTATTGTTCTTTCTGCCTTTGTTCTTTCTCACTAAAGGCTGCAAATTCACCCAGCATTATCCTCATCTTGTATTCAGCTGGACAATCAAAACAGAAAGTTCCACAAAAAAAGCTGTGTTGCTTAATCAGACATTTTCAGTATATTTTGGTGGGAGGTGCAGTGCTTCCTTTAAGACAGAGTCCCATGTAACCCCAAATGGCTTTGAACTCAATACAAAGCTGAAGTTGGCTTTGAATTCATGATCATCTTGCCTCCACCTATTGGATGCTAGGATTGCAATGAAGTCCACATAGCTGGCAACACTCAAAATTTTCAGTGATTGGCAAGATTTTCTTATCATAGGTTCAAAAGAAGAATTCAAACTATCCATATTTGCAGATAACACAATTCTGTACTTTAAAGACACCACAGAATCTCCTAGAAACTCGTATGTATAATAAAGACAGTAAACTTGCAGGCTGTGTATATCAGTGTTTATAAAAGAACACTAACCTTAGTGTATACCAACAATGTTCTTCTGGAGAAAGAAATAAGGAAAAAAATACTCATTCATAATAGATTCAAAAAATTAGATACCTAAAGATAAACCTAAGCAAAAAAAAAGTGAAAACCCTCTATAACAAAATTTTATTCTCTCATAAGGAAGGATAAAAGACATTGGACAATGGAAAGAACTTTCAAGTTTCTGGGCTGCCAGAATTAAACTGTAAATATGACTACACTATCAAAATTAATCTACAGATTTAATATAAGACCATCAAATCTCCCATATCATAGTTGACAAATCTATGGGGGAAAAACTCAAAAATCCACATGAAACCACAAAAGACCAAACATTCAAAGCAATCCTAAGAAGAAAGAACATAGTGGGAGAGCATAATACTGGACCTCAAACCATATTACAGAACCATAGTGGTAATGACTGCCTGGTCCTAGCATAAAGACAAACTAACAAATACAAACTGGTAAGACCAAGGACTTAAAATAGAGAATGCACCTAACTTTTTTTTTAAAAAAATGTCTATAATGATCCTTTTTATTTTTTAAAAAGGTTTTTAAACCTTTGTGTTTTGCATTGGTGTTTTGCTTGGGTGGATGGATGGGTGGATGGATGGATGGATGGATGGATGTTCAAGGATGTCAGATCCTCTGAAAATGAAGTTACAGATGGCTGTGAGCTGCCCTGTGGGTGATGGAAACTGAACCAGGGTTCTCTGGAAGAGCAGCCAGTTCACTAAACCTCTTAGCCATCTCTCTAGCCCAGTGGCCACCTAGTACTTGACAAAGTTGGCAGAAACACTCAGTGTAGATAAAATAGTGTATTCAACAAATGGTGTTAGCAAAATTGGATAGCTACCCACTGAAAAAAATAGATTTGTGTCTTTCATTTTTTATAAAAATTAATTCAAAATGGATCAAAGGTCTTAATTTTAAACATCTGAAACATTGAAATGGTTAGAGGGAAACATCCTGCAGAACACTGGGGTAGGCAAACACTTTCTGAACAGGTTGTCAGGAACACAGGAACTAGACCCAAGGGTCAACACATGGGGTCCCATGAGATGAAGGTTTTATACATTGAGAGAAACTGTAAGCAGAGCACACCGTCCACAGAATAGAAGGGATCTTTATTAGCTGTGCTTCAGACTGGAGACTAACATCCAGAATTCACAAAGAACTGGTCTAATCTCTTTGTCAAAATGACACTGTACCAGTTCAAGCAGATTAGGGCTGGCACTTTAGCCTCCTATTAGAGTTCCGTACACTCTCTATCCTTCCTAGACTAATAGTATCCCTTTCTGTTGTAGTTGCATGTGTGTGTGGCGGTGTCTGTCTGTCTGTCTGTCTGGTTTTTTGAGACAGCAGAGGCTCACTATGTAGCTCTGGCTGTCCTGGAACTCATTATGTAGACCAAGCTGACCTCAGACTTACAGAGATCCTCCTGAGTACTAGGATTGAAGGTGTGCGCAACCATGCCTGGCTTTGTTTGTTTGTGCATTTTGGGGGGCTGTATTTATAAACAACATCTTTTAAAATGTGGTACCTCATTTTCATTTTCATTTTCCTAACATATTGAGAATCTTTCAATGCCTTAACTAGCCATTCCTAGATACTCTTCCGGAAAAGACCAACATCTTTGGAAATTGTAACACATTTTGCCTTTTAAATCTTTTCAAGCACCCAGTTCTGTTAATATCAATTGCATCCCCACTACTGGGCATTTGGACTACAAAATTCCTCCATCTTGCAGAACCGAAATTCTATAACCATAAAGCAGTCAGTCCATCGACTCCACCCCTTCACTGCTGTCCACTGAACTGTCACTGAGCTATAGTACATTATATATCTGGGAACAATTTTTGTCAGATACATGTAATTAAACTGTATATGTATTTTAAATATTTTTTTGTTTATTGATTAATTGTTGGACAGGAATGAGTGTTGGCTATGCAGGTACATATGTAGGTACCTAATATACCTGTGGGGAGAGGGACAGGAGATAAAGTGTATCTTTTAACATTTCTCTGCCTCTGAACCTGGAGGTCATGTTTTCTCAGGTAAGATGAAAGTCAGCATGCCCCAGGAGCCTCCTGTATCTGTCCCCAGGCAGAGCTGAGATTACAAATGAGTAACAAATGTCTGATTTATTATATAGGCACCAGGATCTGAATTCTGGTCTTTATTATGGTGGAGCAAGTGGATTTAGCCAGTGAGCCATCTCCTGGTCCTCTTGCTATATGCTTGCTGCCATTTTCTAAGCACTGTGAAATTCAAAGGTATTTTATTTTGAGGATAGTGTCTCACTATGCAGTCAAGCCTGGCTCAAACTCCCCATCCTCCTCCCTCAGCTTCTCAAGTGCTGGGATTTCAGCAAAGTACCAATACATAAGGTAAAAGAACCTTTTTCTTTTTAGTGAAGACCGACTCTGCTGTTCTCTGTGTCGAGCTGTGCTTTCACTGGTGCTCCTGACCCAGAATGTGATCTTTCACGTTCCATGAACACCTCATTTGGGGATTTTTTTCCCATGCAGTTTCATAAGTTGTTCTGTCTTATGGTAATCAATTGTGAACCTATTGATCTATTTCTAAACACTCTCCTGTTCTGCTAGTTTATTTGTGGGTCGTTTTGCAAGTCCCATGCTTTCTCACTAACAACTATATGGTATTCTTTTTAATCAGCTCATGTAAGCCCTTGGACTTGTATTTCTCTTTTCCAGTATCATCTTTACAGTTTTATATGCTTAGGAATTGCATGTACTTTTAGAATCAATGTATCTATTTCTTTAAAAAAATATATACTAAGACTTCTATTTTTAATTTCATTTCTTACATCTCCTTAGCCAATGGTCTATCATATCTGCTGCAAATAGATCAATGATAAGGATCTCCTTTAACTTTAATGCTGTGACTTGTAGCAAGCTAGCAGATGTAACTGTCTAGAAAAATAGCAGTTCTGTTACAGGTTTGGTTTCTATGCATCATATATGTATATGTTTCAGGTTTTGTTTATATATGTCATGTATGTATACATGATGCTGTCTTCTTACCTCAGCCCCTAACACACATCCACATCTCATTACTAAGGCTGTAGATTCATCTTAGAGCCAGGGTACCTTGTTAAATTACACATTTTAAGTAGATTCTGAGTTGTGGGCCCTACCTCTTGGTTAAAGGAGCATTTGACCACTCATGACCTCATTAAGTTTGGCAAATGTCCTCAAAGTAAAAAGAGCTACAGGATAGTCGGCGTGGTCTTCATCTTTTCTTAGTCTTACATCTGACAGCATTCATGATTATTTTTTTTTAATTTTATGTGTATGAGCATTTTGTCTGAATGTGGGTACATGTACCATGCCTGTGCCTAGTGTCCCAAAAGGCTTTGAATTCCCTGGAACTGGAGTTACAGATGGCTGTGAACTGCCATGTTGGTGCTGGGAACTGAACTACCATAACATAACAAATACACAAGCATTGAGCCATCTCAACAGCCCCTTGATTATATTTTCCATTGGTTATGACAACTTTGAGGAATTTAAGAAATGAAGGTCTTATTTGGGGTTTAAATTTTCCTTTCATGTTTTACGTGATTGTAATTTGTTCCCTCATCAAATCCGTAGTCCCCTTGGATCTCTTCACAGTCTATTCATACTTAAGACCTACATTTATATATATATATAAAATCTGTGTGTGTGTGTGTCTATGGGAAGATTGTGAAATGTCACACACACACACACACACACACACATATATATATATATAGTATATGTGTGTATTACATTATATATATATAAAATGTAGTAATAGATATATATGTATACATACATATATATGCATATGTGTGTGTTACATTACATATATATAATGTAGTAATACATATGGATATATATGTACACATACATATATATGTATATGTGTATTACATTATATATACATATAGTATTTGTGTATGACATTTTACAATCCTCCCATAGACTTTAAGTCTCTCTAGATTACTTGAATTACCTAATGCAATATACTATTCACTGAATATTCATTACTTAGTTGATATTATGTAGATGTTTGCTATATTATATTGTTTAGGAAATAATAACAAGGAAAATTATGTCTATATGTTTATGTTCATTTCAGAAACAATTTAAGAGGGTTTCTTACAGTGTTTCTCCCCACTGTAAGCTATAAGCACAAAACTATGTGCATGGAGCAACTTGAAGAGAATCCCAAGTTAAAAGTATAATCAAAAGAAAGTAGAGTCAGAAGAAACACTAAGGAGAATAGTTTTCTTGAATTTTCTCTACAAGAGCCTCAATAGTGAACCTTTGCTTCTACTTGTTGTAGGTGATAGTACTGCCGTTGTTGATTTGAGTTGGGGCATCTCTATATTGCCCAAGCTAGTCTCAAATGTTGAAACAATTCTCCTGCCTTAGCCATTAGTAGCTGGGACTCTAAGTATATACCACCATTGGTTTAAAAGAAAGGATTTCCCCATCTATATTTGAATATGTAAGTTAGAAGCAGGGTTATCATGTCCTACTTGAGGAGTTAGAGGTGATTGCCACGTGAATGTGTTGTCAACTTTGACTAAAGTGAAACCCAGCATCTGGGTACCCCTGTGAGATAGTCCCAATTGAATCATCGAAGTGGGGAGACCCACCTTAAATCCAAACCTTTTGAGGTGGGAAGAGACACCTTCATGCCTATATAAAGGACATGGGAGAAAAAAGCCCTTGCTTTTCATCTGCTTGTCCTTGATCTCACTGGACAGGCCATGCCTTTCCTAGCATTAGAGCAGACTTCTTCAGGATTCCAGCATATAACAAAATACTAGCTGATACATCCATCCTCATGGACTGAGCAACTACTGGATTCTAGGGCTATTGTTGGCATAGTCAGACTATAATCTGTAAACCACTCTAATAAATCCCATTTTTATATACATAGGTTCACTATATGAGTCTGCTTCTCTTGAGGAGCCTGACTAACACAGCATCCACATCGCTTTGCTTTGACTATGATTTGCCCTTGACCCACAGTATCTGCCGCTTATGTCTTCCAGAGAGTTAAGCCCTTGTATGTGCACTCCACTGTGAACATGGGAGAGCCATCCTCTCCTCCAAACGTTCCTCATCCACCCGTGGTAGGTCAATTGTTTTTCCCTATTAGACATTTAATCCATTAATATTACTGAAGCTCAGTAATGAAACATTCTGGTTAATGTGCAGGTGGAGCCCAGCTATGAGAACACACACGTCAATCGAGTGTCTAATGTAGAGTTGTCAGAAGGTAAGAATCTAGAGAGTGGGAGTGGAGGTGTTTTCCATAGTCCTAACGTATCTGAGGCCCTGGCATCCCCCACAGCACCAAAGGAAAGCAAGGCAAGACCCTTTCCTGTTAGAAAAAGAGGTTTGCACATAGCCTGAGTGCACGAGACAGATCAACTTTCATTTCTCCTCCTCTTCCCCCTCTTCTGAGCCTCAGTCTGCAGTCCAGGCTAGCCTCAACCCTCAGAAAAATCCAACCTCCATTTTGTTTTTCTTGTTTAGCTGAAGGTTTTTGGATCATGATGAATTCGAGATTCTTCAGTCAGTTTGTAAATTTCGTTCCTTTCTGTGTTCTGACTGCTGCTAGTTGAAAGCATACTTTCTCATTTTTCAGAAGCTATCTCAGTTAAAATTTCATTTCTCTTTTTCTAAACTGCAAAAAAAATGAAAAAAAACCAAACAAACCAAAATTCTGAAGAGCTACTTAAATGTCGGTTTATGCAATTTAATAATTGTCAGAAAAAGAAAACTGTTTCTTGCACATTTCTCTTTGATCAATCCTTAAAGAGCTTCAAATTGGATGCATTTTTACACTACTATTTATTTTGCCTATACACATCTGTAAAACTTTCCTCTGAACTTGGACGCCAAAATAAATCTAAGTAAGAGTGCTCAGGGTGAGGATGGATACATGTACCCAAAGAAGCCTGTGGGTTGTAGATGGATCTCAGTGATAAAGTGTCTGATTAGAGTATATGAGATCTCAGGTTCAATATACAGGGTTCAGGGAAGAGAATTCTTTATTTAAAGCTTATAAATTTGTAGAGCATAGTAAACAAATAGAATTAATAAAATATAATATTTTCAATTATTATTATTAGCATTTTGGCTGACCCCTGAACGAGTGACTCATTTGGCATATGTGGAAACATTTAAAGTCGATTAGCTAATGAAACGCTGTGCCAGGGGGATCTGTGTGATAAGAACTTAAACACCAGTCTCTGCAGAAAGTGTGAAGAATCTCGTTCCTGGGTGTCTGTGCAGTGGGAACGCTTCCTGTGGTTTTAAGCACTGTTGATGTCTGGTCAATGGTTGTCTTCCTAGGGACAAAGGAATCTTTGAGCAAACACAGTGATGGGCACTTCCCCAGGCTGACGAGATTACAGCCATGCTCACACTAGACTTCCTAGCTTAGGAAACGGCAATGTTTAAAGATGTCAGCATTTAAATAATGACTTAGATCTGCTAGATTAGGAATTCCAATTCATATTGTAAGTCATTTCTAAAACATCTAAATGTACTTGTGGCTTATCACGCAAAAAAAAAAAAAAAAAAAGAAAGGGGATTGGTAAATTTAGAGTTTGTTGCTGACCAAAAATTTGAATTAGAAAATTATAATCACTGTAGTACACTCCCAAACAGTCCTGTTGAGAAAATTGCATCCACAGTTGACTTTTCAGAGCTGGTGAAATAGCTCAGTAAAGAACTTTGCCTTGCTTTGCTTCTCTAGGTGTTGGCTTATATACACACACACAGACAGACATATACACACACACTCACAGACATATACACACAGACACACACATATACAGACACAGACACACACATACACACAGATACACACATATACAGACACAGACAGACACACACATACAAGCATGCATACACATGCACACACATAGACATACACACACAAACACACACATACACACACAGAAACACACACACACACCTATGTAATTTTAAATTGACCTTCCAGATGCAAGAAAATTATTTCTCAAGGTCTACTTAAAGTATTAATAGCACAAATAAAACAGTATCTGGTTAATTAGCTCCAGATGACCAGAAATTTATTAAAATCAATTTCCCATTATTTTTTGAGTAAAAAAAAAAGAAGTTTAACCTAAGGTAGAAAGCTGAATAGGTAATTTAGTAATTCTAGAGGTGGATGAGTCTCTTCCCAGAATGTAGCTTCTAGCTGGTGGATAGACGGTATCCATGACACCCTGTCAGAGGACCACATTGTCTCCACCAAACAAGTCATTCCAAGCTGTGGGTTTTATTAACATTTGTGGCTCCTAGGAAATAATATATTAATAGTATTTTCAAGTGCTAATGTATAAATACATCCTAGTGAGGAGGTAGCTATACAGTTAATATGCATCTGAGTTACGAGCAAAATTTTATCACTTTCTTTACCATGAAGGTATGCACAGTAACATATCTGGTATACATTCCATAAGTGGGACTGTGTATATGCTGTGTGTGTATGTGCACGAGTGTGTGCATGTGTGTGGTGTGTGTATGTGTGTATGTGTGTGTGAGTGTGTATCGCATACACACGAATGTGTGGTATATGCACCCATGTATGTTCAGACAGGTCTCTGACTGAACTGGAGGCTTGTCTTTTGGCTATGGTCAGCAAGTTCTCAGGATTCACCTGTCTTTACCCCTAATGCTGAGGTTACAGGCACATGAAGCTATGCCTATTTTCTTTACATGGTGCTTGGGATTTGCGCTCAGGTCTTTGTGGAGGAGGTTTTCTTAGCCACTCATGCCTTCAGCCCCTTTTAAATTGGACTCTGAAGTCCCTGGCTTGTGCTTTGTTTTGTTGTTCAAAATATTCAGATCAATATTCATATTTAAAATGTCCCAGTGGACATGAAAACTAACCCTCTCTGTAACAGGGTTCTATGCTGCACCAGAGGTATCAGTTCCTAGACTGCACTTTCACCCCACACAATACTCTTTGGAAGTATTTGCAGCAGATATGTGGTAGGAAGAGGTGACATTCTTTTCATGTTCTTTTCAAGGTCTAACTCTGATTCTCACTAGCACACCATAAGTTATGGTCCCTGATTGATTCCCTCCTCTTAGCAGGTAGCTCCTGTGAGATCAACAAGGTCTGTATCAGCCCTTGCTATGAACTATAAGCTATAAGCTGTGTATAGTTATAGCAACAGGGGGAAATTGGAGATTCAATTGAGTGCCCCAAAAGTCTGTGCCAGGCACCTCTGGACTGTGTTGTCTGACCCCAAAAGGATGTAGGAACAGGCATAGTTTTGTGTCAACAAGACACGGAGTCACTTTAATGCACCAGGAGGGCCAAGCACTTTGGAAGCTGCCAGTCTTTGCCTCCAATTTCAGTTCACTCCTTAATCCCTGGACAGCTTTCTCTGGATTTCTTTTGCTGTGTAAGAGGTGGTAATCCTACTGTCCACTTGTTTAAAGGATTAAATACAATAATCTATGGAAGACTTGCAGAGCTAATTCTTCCATTTGCTGCTCTTCATGAGCTGTCTCAAATGTATAGCCAAACTAAGATCTGCCAGATCTATATTTTAATTAACCATGTGAAAGCAACGAGACAGCAGGTGCATAAATTCAAACAACTTCACCTTCATTTCTTTAATAACTAGTTTTCTATTAGGCATGAGGAAAATTGAAGTCTGGGGCTAATACATACAATGCCTTGAGAAAAATAAATTAAAGAAATATCATATAATCAAAACAATGTTATACCAGGGATGACCTGCCTGAACAGGCTGCAAGGGACTTCTTAGTTACAAAGTTCTGAGAGTTCTAGAGACAGCCATAGGGTTTCATTCCTCCAACAGACAGTTTTAAGAGATTTAAAAAAAATCTGTCCAATAGAAGGAAATAAAAACAAGACACATCACTATCTGGAAGCTCTCAGAGCAGTTTTTTACATGGTAGTAATTATCACAGCAGAGCACAAGTAAGATTATTAATTTGTTTGCTACTTGCCTGTGATGAAATGTGGGATGTGAGCCTCCCATTGTGTGCCCCACGCTGCCTCCGATCTATGTACTCAAGCAGGCCTTTCTCACAGTCCAGTAATTAGATGTTATTGACATTGTAATCTCTGGAAATCTTCTTAATGAGTCCAAAAGACACGAATCCTATAGATAAAACCTCAAAGTAGCACTGGCTGTTTAAGCACCTTGTCAGGAAGAGAAGGCTCAAACATCAGTATCTGCACCCCCAGGGAAACCCAAACTGAAGCCCAGATTACATTGTATGGTTGATTTTTTTTCTGGGGTTTCTAGGAAAGAAATACCTAATAGGTCACTTGAAAGCTTTTCAAGAATAGTGGAAAGACCATAATATATTTGATAAAAATTTTTTTAGAATCCTTTTCACCCTTTAAAAATTTGGGCATGAAAATGTTTTCTCCAAAGTCTTTTTGCCACCACTTGGCAAGACTAAATGTTAATTAAAAGTTGATAAGCAACTTTAGGCGTCTGTAAAATTGAAATCCAACAAATCAGGGTTAGCTTCTATATCATTTCTACACTACCAACTATAATTATAATTAATAGAATTTTAAAGGTCAGATTTACACTGAAATGTATATTTGAAGATATAATTACATGTAAAACTGATACAGAGCACCTTTTCTAACTAATAGCCATTAACACTAACGTGTCTACAGGGGTGGACATGAACTCACACCTTTAATCCCAGCACTTGGGAGGTGAGACAGAAGAACCACTATGAGTTTGAGGTCCAGCTTTGGCTTCCAAGTGAGTCCCAAGCCAGGAAGAAGTACAAACCGAGACCCTGTCTCAGACAACAAAGTTTAGATGGTATTAACCCGTGAATTATATTTAAACGCCAGGGCTAATCTGATTGACTAAGTATGGAGTATAAAGGGGCTGTAAACATTAACGATGTCATTGTCACTGACTTTGCTCCTTTCCTGTCACCAATTTGAAATGGTATAGTATTAAATTACATGGCATCTTCCTCTTGAGCTGATTCTCTTTCCTGGAGACTTTTCCTTACTTCCATAGATTTACTCTGAGAGATCATTCCTGCTCAAGACATAAGCCTTAAAGGAGCGGTAAACAAGAAACTGACACCTAGGCCATCAGTAGTCTATCTTTTAGTTGATCCTTGCAAACGCTATAAGTCCTGTATTTGCATAGGAAAGGGCCCAGGAACCAGCTGTATTAAAGAAGCTATAACAGAATCCAAAGGTTTTCTGAAGAGTTGTCCATAGATCAGAGAAGGTTCTGAACATCTAACAAGGGAGCTTGGGGGTGCACGAGAGCATTAAAGAGCTTGCCTACCATTCATTAGGTCCTTAGTTCAAGTCCCACGACTGTGCAAAAGAAAAAGGCAAATGAAAAGGATGATTATCCATGTTTTGAAAACACAGTGCAGAGAAATTGTGGGTTCTGTTCCTAGAATCCACAGGGCTGCTAACTCCAGTTCTCGAGGCTCCAACTTCTTCTGGTCACCATAGGCACAGTGTACAAAAGGTACACAGATGCATGCACACACACAAAACACCCATACATACAAAAATAATCTTTTCTAAAGGAAGTTTTCGAGAAGGGAATTTAGTCTGCCTCTATTAAACTTACTGTATTTGTTTAAATTGCTTAACAACAGTGGGATGTACATGCCTTTAACCTTTCCTTAGAAATGTTACATTTTCAATTTTAATTATAATATTTTGCTATGTATACCTTGGGCTTATTTTACCTGGTGAAGATTTTATTTTACAAACATACAAGTGTAATCACCTTTCATTTCAAAATCTGAATTTGAAATGCTTTGAAAGCAAACTCATGACACCACAAGTAAAAATTTTTGTGTTATGAAATTTGGTAAGATGTACAAAATTAACATGTTGCATGAAGTCTTCAGGCTGTCTGTATATAGTAGGCATGAGACATAAATTCATTTTTTATTCTTTTGTAGTGCTGGGGTCAAATTCAGGACCTTGAAAGTACTAAGCAAGCACACACCAACAGCTGGAAACACAAATTTTGTATTTAGACTTGAGTCATATCCCCAAGATGTTTTATTATGTACATAAAATGTATACAATACATTCAAAAAACATTAAATAAATGCAAAACAATGTTGGCCCAAGAATTTGGGGTGATAACTATAGCCAACCTATACAGCAAATTCATTCCCCTTTGGTAAGAAAATTTTAGAAAATTTGCAGCCTATTAGAGCCCATGCTCCAGCTGCTGTAAACATTCAATGTTTTCCACAGTGTGATGTATAAGATTCACTGCATTGAATAACTAAAAACAGAATCTCTGAATTCCAGAAACTTATCGGATATAATCAAGTCATGCTAATAAGTCAATGGGTTACACCCATGCCAGACTTACTAAGTTGGTATTGACCCAAATTTCTACAATTGAGTAATTAGCTGGTTTTTTTCTACTCATTATTGGGCAATTCTTCTTTCCTTTAGATTTGAAGTCTTTTTACTTTTATTCCTTACCTTAGTCCTTTGATATATGCTTCACAAATACCTCCTCTCCGTCCCTGGTGTAATATTAAGATTTATGTATTTCTTTTATGAATGTGAGCACACTGTACCTGTACACCAGAAGAGGGCATCAAATCCCATTACAGATGGTTGTGAGCCACCATATGGTTGCTGAGAACTGAACTCCGAACCTCTGGAAGAACAGCCAGTGCTCCTCTGGTGTACCTTCTAATGGTACTTTTGATGTTCTTTGTTAAACTAAAGTTGTTGATTTTTTAAAACCTTTTATTGATTCTTTGTGAGTTTCACATCATGCACACCAGTCCCACTCAGCTCCCTGTCCCCTCAGAGCCACCTTCCACCCTTGCAATCTCCCCTCACACACCTAAATAGAAAACACACAAAAATAAACAAAACAAGTGATAGAAAACATCTCATCATGGAAGTTGTGGTGTGTCACAGTGTGTCCTACAGTAAATCCCTCTGTCCACATATCTTCACTTGCAAATGTTCATTGCAATGAGTCATTGGTCTGGTTTGAGATCTCCGGCTTCTGTGACATTAACAATATTGGATCCCCACCCAGACTCCTCTGGTTATCCTGTTGTTGCCCTGTGTCATGGAGATCCTACAGCTTTGGAGCAGCAGGACTGGCCTCTTCACACTCTCCAAGAGTTCACAGATGATGTAGATTTGGGGGTGAACCTTGTGAAAGTTGAGCTGGTCAACCCTCTGGTTCTCCCTTTCCTGCATCACCAGGGCGAGCTCTCAATCACTGCCCTGGCTATGCTATCCTGTTATCATCAGCAAGAGACAGGGCCAGCTCTCCTCCTCTCATGCCCTCAGGCTAGCTCACTGGCAGCCACTTCTCCAGAGCCAGCTCCACTGTGCTACCCAGTTGAGGGACAGGGCCACTCTCTCAAGTGCTGCAACTAGCTATGGACAGGGCCAGTTCTCCCTAGCTCCAGACCTTGGGGCTGGCTCACCCAAGCACCCTCTACCATGTCCAGCTTTCCTACTCTCAAGACCCAGAAAAAGGTTTTGATTTTTAATTTCCACACACTCATACTTTTCAAACTTGTAGTTTAGAACTTGTTTTCTTAGGTTTGTTTGTTTTTAATTTAAAAAGTCTATTGTCTAAACTCTACTGAAGTTATCACACACAGCTCCTAAAAACACTATCAATTTGGTTTTCATATTCAGCCTTTTAAAGCACTAAGACTAATTGTTGTGGAATTAAGTGGTGTGACTCTGGAGGCTAATTTTTTTTCCGGTCCTATAGAATAGCTTCTGGGCCATCTGTTCGTTGCATCTGGCCTTATTTTTCTCCTCTGATACCAGAGCTTAAATAGCTTTCATTTTTTAAATAAAGCTCCACCCCAGGTAAAACAAGTCTTTCCATCATTGTCAGCAAATTTGCCTAAGCCATTCTTAGTTCCTTACATTGTGAAGATTAGGCTCAGACATTTCAGGCTCCATTAAGAAATATCCTTGAGCAGTGTAGTGGTGGTGCACACCTTTAATCCCAGCACTCAAGAGGCAGAAGCAGGTGAATCTCAGGAGTTTGAGACTATTCTGGTCTACAGAGCAAGTTCCAGGACAGCCAGGGATACACAAAGAAACCTTGTCTCAAAATAAGAAGCAAACAAACAAACAAATAAATAAATAAATACTCTTGGTGTTAAAGACTAATTTGGGAAGAATTAACATTTTTATAGCACTGAGTTCTCCCAGCTGTAAATATAATTTTGATTGATTTGGAATCCTCTCTATCATCTTTAATAAAATTGTATAATCTTTTAGTATGATCTTGCTCAACTTTTATAATTTCTTCTGAGAACTTTTAGATATGCAATTACTTATTCTTTATTGATACTTTGAAGGGTTTCTTGTGTTACTTTGCTTTTTGATATTCTTTTTCTGAGATAGGGTCTCTCACTGTGTAGTCCTGGCTGTTATAGAGCTTGCCATGTAGACAGATCAGACTGGCCTTGAACTCAAAAAGCTTCACCTACTTCTGCCTTCCAAGTGCTGGGATTAAAGGAGTACGCCACCATACGTGCTGCATTTTTGAATTTTGATTCAAAAGAGTAGTTGAGCTATAATCATTGTAATAGTGTGTCTGAAAAATACTATTATTGTATAGCCAAAAATCATATTTTGAAAGGCTTGTCTCATCCATAGACAGACTATTTCTCTCTTACTATCTTGGCTTAGATTTCCCTTATAATAATAGAGCCAAGGTACCACACCTGACTTGTTACATTTTTTTCATTGCATTTTTACTAAATTTTAATAACTATTTGTATCTCCGAAACATTTTGTCTATATCCTGTACATTTTGACTCTCAATACTTGGATCTAAGTAGTTTGTTATCTTCATTTTCTCTTAAGCATATGGCTTTTTCCAAGCATTTTCTCAGAATTTCTTTGTCTTTAACTAATGACACCTGGTTTCATTGTTTTTTAAGTTAGAGATGTCCAACTCTATCACTTTGAGACTTTCAAAAACAGACACAGTACAAACATTTTTTTAAGTGTACATGTTGTAAGTTTTTGTGTGTGTGAGTATACGTGGGTGAATTTGGTCTTTAGACATTAGAACATAACTCCTTTGTGAAGAACTCTGTAAGTAGCCCATGTAAATGAGGGTACATAGTTCCTCATAGCACAGAAAACAGGGATGCAGGGGCTTGAGTAAGCTGAAGGAGATGAGTGAGAGCAGGGTTTAGTTCCCAACTGTCCACCTCACTCATCCCAGAACCCCAGCCCATGTAATGGTGTCACCATGGGGAAGATGTTTCTTCACGCCACAACCCAATCTCCACAGTCTATCTCAGGTGTGCTTTGGAGGCTTATTTCCTATGTGCTTCTAGATCTGGCCATGTTGGCATGCAAACACAGACAGACACACATGCACACAGAGACACACATGCAGACACACTGAAACACACACACACAAACATACAGACACACATACACAATACACACAGAGAGACACACATATACACACAGACACACACAGACAGACACACTCACTCACATTAATTCTGTTGCATCTTTAAAAGACGTCTATACTTGTTCTTTCTGAAACACGTTCCTCTTTCAGGAAAAGCACGTGCATGGGTTATGATGTCCAGCCCCACCCCTCTACAAATACAAAACAAAACCAATGAAACTCCAAATCTGTTTCTTGTGAATTGTATCTTCTTTGCTATGATGGGGTCTTTGCAGATATAATCAAAATACGTTATTAGAGGGTTAGCAGTGAAATGGGGACATTTCTGCTTTTTGCAAAAGTCACTGACTCCTAATTTGGGCCCATGGGTAACTAAATGCAGATTGAAAGCATGATATATCTTCCTTTAGTTTGTGTCTGTCTGTCTGTCTGTCTCACTTTAGCCGAAAAGTCACTGCCCTTAACTTTTCCTCTTGAGTCACCTTGCACTCTAGGAACAACGTGGAATCCCCTGACAGAGAGGATCCTGACACCAACAAGGACAATTCTCAGTGAGGGTGAGGCTGCATCTTGGAGCAAAAGTAATCGTATAAGGACCACTGTCTTAGCTCTTCAAGCAAGAATGACCTCTTTGGAGCATCCAGAAGTACCAGAAGCAAGACAACATTCAGAGAGGCAACACTTTTATCAAGACAGCTTAATCATGTGTCCTCTGGCCCCTTGGCACAAGTCTTTCTGTTTAAACATAAGGCTCATTGTCTATACCCTGAAGGTGAACGTGGGGTCAATGAACCCTTTTATCTGATCTTCCTGTGTGACCACATTAAGTAAATCCCTTTCCTCTGCTTTTCGCAATTGTTTGTCTTTTTAATTAGTCTATAGGAAACAACTGATAGACCATAGCTTGTTGGAGCTTCTAGACTTGGGCTTTTATCCTAAATGTTCTGGTTATACCAACTCAGTGTGTCTGGTGTCAATATTAGAGAATAAAACACCATATTAAACACTCAACACTCCAAGGAAAAGCACTGAATGGTGGCAAATTGGGCTGGGGGAAAGGATAGAAAGAAGATAGATGGGCTGGAGAGATGGCTCAGCGGTTAAGAGCACTGACTGTTCTTCCAGAGGTCCTGAGTTCAAATCCCAGCAACCACATGGTGGCTCAAAACCATCCGTAATGAGATTGGATGACCTCTTCTGGTGTGTCTGAAGACAGCGACAGTGTACTATACTCATAAATAAAATAAATAAATAAATCTTAAAAAAAAAGAAGATAGATGAGGAATGAGGTAGTAGAGATGGGGAGAAAGGAAGGAGCAGGGAGAAAGAAGAGAGAAGAAATCAGGAGAGATTGAAATGACTCAATTGCTAGTGGATAAATGCCAAGATTGGTGGCCGTCGCTAGAAGCCATGCAGTGGTATGCACCCAGTCTCAAAGGAAGCACGGCTCTCTGACTTCAGATGCTTGGGATTTAGATGTATAGCCTAGGGAACTAAGAAAGAATATATTTCTGTTAGGCCAAACAGCTTGGGAGATGTGGTTTGAATGACAAGTGTCACAGCCCCAAGTACTCGGGTACTTGGCACCACATTTGCTGGCAGTTTGGGGAGATTATAGACCCTTCAGAAGTGTGAAGCCCTACTGGAGAAAATTATCCCAGGGGTGGGTGGGCATTGAGGGTTTGTAGCCTCACCCTTTTCTGCTTGTATTTCACCCCTCCCGCTCCTTCCTGTGTGTGCATAAAAATGTTTCCTGCTCCCTCCACTAAGCCTTTCCCACTGTGATGGACTCTGTTTTTCTGCAATTATGAGACAAAACAAACTATTCCTTAGGTTGTTCTAGTAAGACTATTTTATCACAACAGGAAAGTGACTAAAACAGAAATTGTAAGCAGAAAAGTAAAGTTATTACTATAAAGCCCTTGACTGTGTTGTTTTTTAGGAGGAATGAGAATGACTTTAGAATATTGGACTAGAAAGGCATTGAGTGTTGTGAGCAGAGCTTACCTGGACCTTCTACAAGGAGCCTGGAAGATTATAATGCTGAGAACTGTGTGAACAGTGGAATTCCAGCTCACAAGGTTTCAGAAGGGAACAAGAACTCTTAACAATTGGGCTAGAGGCCACTCATGTGATATTTTGGCAACGAATCTGGCTATGTTCTGCCCATAATCTGAAAACTTACATAAATCTAAATTTAAAGATAATGGACTAATGTATTTGATGGAAGAAAATTTACAGCAGTAGTGTTGAGTCTGCAGTGTGGTTATTATTGATTACACTTACTCAGACCTACAATGAAAAAGAGCAAGATGCAGGGTAGAAATAAATGAAAGTTCCACAGCTTGGAGAAGAAAGGAGCTTTAGGAAGCATTGCATCCACAGTTGTGTTGAAAGAGTCTGTGATTGTTAAGGAGATTAGCATTACTAAAGAGAAGCCTCTGACTCTTCCTGGGAAGACAGGAAAGTACTCTCAAAGCAAAACCACACGGCTAAGCCTCCATCTTGTAATAGAGGGCTAAGGGCTTGCTTGCTAATGAAAAGTAGTTGCTTCGGTGTACACACTTCGATGCAGCTTTGGTTCAAGAGGCCAGGGTACACTCCAGACTTAGCAGTGCCATCCATGTTGCACTGGTTTTGGAGAAAAAAAAAAGGAGTCCTCTGTAGTTTCAGAAAGCTACTGAGGCCAAGACACCTGCCACAGCATCAAGGTTCCTTCAAAGATGCCCTGAGAGGCCACTGAATGAAGATGTTAAGGTTGTAGTAGAGACCTCCATGATATTGGAGATGCCAGGATCATGAGACATCATCTACCCAGGAGAACTGCATGCAGGGGGTGAAACTAGCCCAAGACAGATTTATATTGCAGGCAGCTAAGCTGGAAGGACAGAATCATCTAAACTGCTTGAAACCAAAGCCCCATATACTAGACATGGAACTCTGGGATTTCATGTTTGCTGAGTTTCAGCCTTCTTGTGGTCTTATCTTTCCTCACTAAGCCCCCATCCCTCCTTTTTGGAATGGTAATGTATATAATTTGTCATTGTTGGTTGGGAGTAAGTAAATTGTCCTTTTATTCAACTGGGGGTCATAATTAAGAAATTGCCTTCAGTCTTAGAAGAGACACTGAACTTTTCAACAGTATTGAGACTGTTTAAAACTATGGGAACTTTTGAAGTTGAACTAAAGGTATTTTGCATTATGATATGATCATGAGCCTATGGGGGACCTTGGGGTAGAATATTGTGGTTTGAATGAGAAACCTACTGCCACAGGCTTGGTGGCCAGCTGCTGGTATTGATTGGGGAGAAGGGGAGGGGGGGAAACGGGTTACAGGAACTTTAAGTAGAGCCTTGCTTCAGGAATTACATCCTGGAGTAGGAGGGGCTTTGAGGGTTTTTGGCCTCTCCCCATCTCTCCCTCTCCCTCTGCCCCAGCCCCACCTCTCTTTCCCTCTCCCTCTCCCCCTCTCTCTTCTTCCCGTGTGTGAATAAAAATTTGATCCTCTACTTTCTCATTCTTGCTGTCATGCTGGAAAATTCTCCAACAAGATGGGCTCCATCCCTCTGGAACCCTAAGCAAAAATAAACTCTTTCTTTCTGAAGTTGCTTCTGTCAGATGACCAATCACAACTGAAAAGAAGCAAACACATGAATCAAACCCAGGGTAACAATGTAACACATGAATCAAACTCATGGTATTATTGTAACAATGTAACAGTTTCTCCAGAGCTGGAGAAATAGAGACAGAAGCATATCTGGGGCTCACTGGCCAAGTAGCCTACCTAGCCTAATAGTGAGCTCCATAATAACAGATCCATCTCAAAGTAGCAGGATGGCGTTAAGAGTAGTGTGTACATATACTTGTGTGTCTATGTTCCCACACACAAAGACACACACACACAAAAAAAAAAAACTCTGAATCTCAATCCATTCCTTGAGACTCAACAAGGTCATGATCTCAATATCCCTAACTGTTCTCTCACTAAAGAAAGTATCCACGGTGGAGTCTTCCTGAAAACAGGCCCAAGAGTGCTTACTCCTTCTCTCCTATCAAGCCACTGCTCCAGTTCCCTTTTCCTTTCTGTGGAAACCTGGGAGAGACTTGGGAGACTTCTGACCCTGCTGAGTCCCTTCTCTCCAGCACATACATACACAGACACTCAAAGCGAACTATTATTCTCTGAACTGCCCTTGCTTTGAAGCATCAGATGTCAGGGTCACCAAGGAGCCTGCTCCTTCATTTCTTCCCTTTCCATACTTTGTTACTTCCTGTTTAGTCCTTTAATGGGTGTCTGTGGCTTTCAGGCTGACATCAAGTTCCAGTTAAGCAGTAAAGGTTGGCTGTTCACAGTCCCTGCCTCTTCATGAGTTTGTCAGCTGGATCCTGGTTAATTACTTGCAGTTTTCTGCTGCTTCAGACAATGCTGGGCTTCTGGACATTTGTAGATGTCTTTACCTAAGTGGCTGGTCTTCTGCATGGTTGCTGGGCTCATTAGTATTCTGCTGACCATGAGCAGCCTGACACAGGTAGTCTGTAGAGCTGTTAGGCAATAAGATTCTTGTTTCTTGTCTTCAACTAGGCTACTCCAGTCTTCTTCAAGATGAACTTGAGGTTCTCAAGAGCAAATCCCATGTACAAGGTTTGTTCAAATTTCTATTGGTTCCACCCTTTGCTCTCTTGTCTTGTCAAATAAAATTATGTAGCCAGAACCAGGGCCAATGTGAGAGAAAACCACAAATGCTGTAGATTCTATGGAACACATTGTCTTCTAGCCACTTTCTCCTTGCCATTCATTCATTCATCCATCCATCCATCCATCCATCCATCCATCCATTCATTCCACAGACTTTAGGAACATCTATAATAATCAAAGACTGGGGCTAGGCACTAAGGATACAGAAGATTTTCCAGGGCTTGGAATTCATATTCTAAGACAGTCACTGAGACTAGAACATTCAGTAGAAGTCATATTTGCAAAGGTCCCAGGAAGAAGGTTGGTGATCTTCATTCCTCATTTCCACAGAAGTTGCTTTCTGGTTACTCGGTATCGCCTATCAACAGCCCTGGTTACCCAGGATTGCCCAGTAATAGCTTCTTCCCCATAAGAGCAACCCAGAATTGAAATACGGCGGGGGATGGGAGAGTCAAAGTTTTAAGAATATATTTTAACATCTTAATTAGAAAAAAACATCACATGTGTTTGCTTGTACATAGTTCAAGCATACAATTATGTAATGATAGCATTTCCACTCAATATTTAAAAGTCAAAGATAAGTATCTGGTGGGAACTCCTTACAGTGTAATCCTGAGGGACCCCCCCCAAACTATCTATTTGTTTATAGAACTAGTTGCTTATGACTTGGAATTCATACTTGTGAAATTGTATAGACCAAAAGTCCAAATGAAAAGCTTTTCAAAAGTACTCACAGAAAGTTTTCTATATTAAGGGAATTTCTTGTCCCCTGTAAAGAGGACAATTTACATTAGGAGCCCAGCTTCTCCTGAGGAGGGGGTGGGAACAGAGTGGGGCTTCATTTTCACAAAAGGCACAATGAGAAGCACATCTGTGAACACTGCATAATTTGTTATGTTCTACAAAGAGGTGGGGTTTTGTTATACACATACCAGAGCTGTTCAGCACTGCCTCACCCGTGATCTCTATTCAGGTCCAGCAAAGAAACTGGCTTCCAAAACCTGAAAGGAAAGTAAATTTTTCTTTAAAAATTAGATACAGATTATCGCTTCAAAATGCAGGAGGGGATTTTACAAGTGATGGTGCGCCCGTTAGCTTTGCAATGGACATCCAGCCCTTTATAAAACGCATACTAGCGGTGGTCAACTGTGACAAATGTGGTTTATTACTCTCCCATCTGAACTGTGACTACCTATCTAATGTAAATGAGGAATGTTGGGTGAACTTGAACTGCTAGGACATGAATGACCAGAGAATTTATTTGATGAGACGTTAAAGGCTAAATATGGTAACTGTCCCTTTGATGGTCTGGCATAATCAGTTCTTTAGTTCATTAGTATGTCTTTCATAATTTCAGCTACTACACTTTTTCTGGTTATTGAATAGCAACCTAAATGAAAAGACAAAAAAAAAACTTTATCTACAATAGTTCAAAAATAATAGCAACTTGACCTTTACTGGTAAATATTCATATTTTTATATAATGAAAGTGACATTGTGTTCAATTACAAGAAGGAATTAGCTTATAAAACATGGATGCATTCACTGTTCAATGTGTCACTCCCTGGATGATTTTTAAGATGTTTTCTGGTTTGTTTGTTTTTTCCAATAAGAAAAACAGGCTTCCTGAAATGGACTTATCATTCACCAAACCATTTCCCTTCCTACTGGTAACTGGGCAACTTGAACTCTCACTGGGGGCATGTCCTTGGTAACTTTAACAACCTTGTGCAGGCTAGGTACCATAAGATGGTAACATTTTCTCTTCTTATGTGTCTTCTCACATTTAAGGCAAGTGATGCTTTATCCCCAATGACTAATTCTAAGGCATTGTGTGTGTGTGTGTGTGTGTGTGTGTGTATGTGTGTGTGTGTGAGTGTGTGTGTATGCTGTATTTAAATATATCTTTTAAATTACCCACAGAAACTCTGAGAATAAATTACAAAAATCACGTTTCATGTTACTAGTGACTCTTTAAATAGAATTTCTCATTGAAACTTTGTCATTAAAACAGAAAGGCCTTTTGGTTGTGCCCATACAAGCATAATAAATTGTGTATGTTTGTGATACTGAATGACTCTTGCCCATATGCTGCCCTGCAAAGCTACATGAATGAGGTATTTACCAAATCAGGCCCACCACATTAAACAGAGAAACCATCTTTATCCATGGTAACTTATCAGTTTCAATTAATCAACCTTAACAATGGAAATTCTGATGTGTTCAAGCAACTTGAAAGCAATAGGTCATCTCCAGGGCAGCCATGTTGTGTCTTTGTGCCTAAGGTTTCAGACAAAGAAACATCTCCAATAAATAGACATACATATACATACATGTGCATATATATGCATGCAAATGGACAGTTACAGCTATGCTGTGCAGTGCCAACAAAAATGCATGTGGACCATATATGATTTTTTTTATCATGGCAAACGTAATTGTCTGCCTTCAAGTATTACTTTTTGAGCTCTGCAGGTTTTAACAAAAGGAAAGAAATCTCCTTTGGATGACCATCCTTTCAGTTTCTGTCCTGCTATGTGAATAGCATTGTGCAAACCATTCCAATGGTTTTGAAAAGGGGTAACCATTGGTTTGATTTGGTTACACGGTTTAGTAAAGAGCTCCCTCCCACTGCCTTAGGGTCTGTGAAAGGTCTGTGACCTGTTTAGAACTGCCAAGTGAAATGTCATGTCGCCCCTCCCAAATGGGAGTATCTGCATTCATTTGATCAGTATAAAAAATGATTGGGGATGGTGAGATCACTGCTTTTGAATTGCAATTTATAGCAGTTTACAAAAATGCACATTGTTGGAAAAGAAAACATGGAAGTGTCTCTTTCTAAATTGCATTACCTGTGAAATGTCATTAGTCTTTTAGGGATCTTTACATCCCCTTTTTTAAAATTATCTGAGAGACCTGCATTGATTAAAGACAATCAGAATTTTGGAATATTGTGTGTTTTTTTAAATTATGTTTTCTCTTACTACTAGAATTTATGGGGGGATGTGTCTGTGTTGGAGTTCTTAGGGTAAACATGACTTCTTTACCGTGCCCATTCACTAATCCCTGGTTGACAATCTTTGCTAATGAGAGCATTACAAAATCCCCAATTATGGGTCCCAGAAAGTGAGAGAGATTCATTTGTTGGTAAATGCCTTGACTGCTTATTTCTAATGGAGAGGTTGGAATCTCTGGTATATTTAGCTCTGCCTCTTTCCCAGTATTCTATCAACATGCTAAGTCTTCCTTGTCAGGTGGATACTTTCAAACCTCTGGTAGACATGTAGATTCATCCTCTCCTATAGGTAGTTTGACAAATGATAGTGTGTGGGGAAGAATATGCTAAGGCAAAGGTAGGTAGGCTATTCAAGTTCATGAACATCTCGCAGTGACAAATATTGTCCTCACAAATCTAGAGTTTGCATCTTGGCATCTTAAAGTGTGCACTTACTTTGTAGAAATCTTTGAGACAGAAGTTATCTTGTGAAAAGCCCTTCCAGCTCCCGTACTTGATAGTTCCATAAGAGGCAGGGGGAGACTCCGTTTCCCGAAAGACTTCACCCACACAGACTCTGGAGCACTCCACTTTGAACCTCACCACTATTGAAAGTGGAGGTTGTCACGTTTTTATCTTTTTGTTCATGTTAAGCCTTGGAGTGACAGCCTGGCTCTGTGTTCCCCTCTCCTAATGCCCAGTCTGTAAGTGTCCACATTGACACCTACTGGTAACCACAGGCTGAAAGTCTTTGTTGCCTTCTCCACGCTCCTGGCTGAGCATAGTTCCAGGCCTTTGTTCCCCTTCAAAGCTGGAACATCAGGTCTCCTGTTGTGGCTTTCCCGCCTCAGACCCCCAGCGCTCTTTTCTCAATTTACACACCAGGTAAACATCCCTCCCTACGGGGCTGAGTGCAGCCTGGGAGAAGGAGCAGTATCTTCCAGTTGCCCTGGCTCAGTGGTCCTTCTTGTCTTTCCTTCCCTCCCCATTCCCAACTTTCCATCTTACCCGGAGGGGAATTGGAACACTAATGTTAAATTTCAGGGCTGAATCTCCAGCTCCAGAGAACAAGTGTCTCCCGTCCGTCCATTCTCTTATAATGGCTCCTAATTCTACGAAGCAGAACCGGCCTTGGTCACAGACACTGAAGGTCATCTCTACAGCCTGAGGCTGCAGAAAAGCTGTCACAAGGAAAATTTTGGCTGACAGCACTGACTTTAAAGCCCCAGGATGATCTGACCTCCAGGTCTACCTCCCTACCACCTATTTTTCTGCTGATTTAAAAAGCCCCCAGCTTGGCAAGGGCCATTTTTGAATGTTGTGAAGTACAGGGGGTGGGGGAAGGGTGGGGAGCGGTTGGTGAATAATATGTAAAAGAAAGTTCGCGTCTGTTTATCTTTGTTTTTAGTGAGGTCCTTTGCATCTCAGTTTGAAGGTCTTCAAGCCCCAGCTCACTCCCGGGAGCAGTGCAGATCCTCATAATCTGGGCTCCGAAGAACAAGACTCAAGATGATGTTTCTCACTCTGGCTGGCCTAAGATTTGCCCTCCCCTCGCAAGCAATAATGTCTCCAAGACGTTTCTAAACTGGCCATTCAGCCTAGAGATTCGTTTCGGTGAACCTGTGTTTGTGTGTGTGTGTGTGTGTGTGTGTGTGTGTGTGTGTGTGTGTGTGTGT
>NW_021604604.1:3256893-3261893 GCF_004785775.1 Grammomys surdaster
TGTGTGTGTGTGTGTGTGTGTGTGTGTGTGTGTGTGTGTGTGTGTGTTTGCGCGCGCGCGAGTGCGCACGCGCCTTTGCGCACTTGCACTTTCTCGAGCCCTTCAGAACCCCTCCAGGGTGAAACCCTGGGGCCTTGCCAAATCCTTTCTGAGATCCAGGGGCCGCCCCCGGTGCCTAAGGGTGAGAAAGAATCAATAATGATAAAATAAAAATAGAGACCCTAAATTTGTTTAACTCATCCTCCAACCTCCGATGTTTAGTCTCTATGGCAAAGTCAACTTGCTTCCGCCTGGCTCATGGTCTAAAGCCCTTGAACATGAATCGGATAGAGGAAAGGCAGCTTTGTATTTCCTGAGGGAAGGTGCGCTCTGCCCTCATTTCCGCACAGGCCTCTTTAGGGGCATCCGAAAGGCAATAAATGATTCCTAAATAAGGAAGGAAACTCTTTGGAGTTTTGCTCCTTTGTAAGCATAAAGGCCAAGATTCGTGTATGCATGCCAGATGAGTCAGACTGCTTTTCTCCCACAGTCAACGTTCAACTTTGTCCTTTCTTGGTCGTGAACAGCAAGGCTCCCTGCCTCTGTACCTGATCCTAGGATCTGGGTTACAAATTTCTAAGGCTATTTACGAAGTCGCAAGCGATATATTTGGAGTAGCTGTCACATAAAGCTGGCATAGACTGGTCCAAAAGAAAGCTGGAGAGGCGATTTATTTGTGCGTAAAAGGCACAAGATTTAATTGGAGAGAGACCTGTTACTTTGAGCGCTAGTACATGGGATGGCATGGCGCCGTGGGGCATTATTCGAGCTTCATCTACTATGCACTGTATGCCACCGCCTCCAAGGAGTGTTGCCCTAGAAACTTGTTTTAAATCTGCTGCTATATATCAACACCTTGTTTTAGCAGTCCCTGGCTGAATTACAGTTACACAGTTTGGCGCTTCTTTCAAATTTCCTCCCATCAGTTTGGCTAAAGAAAGGAATTTTTCTCCTTTAGAAATGAATTGGCTTAATTAGTAAGTAGATTAATGGCAATTGCTGGTGAGTTGGTTTCCAGCAGAGTTTCACCAGAGAGGGTTAATCGGAGTCAGGTCTGGAATCTTTCCCAGAACTGGCTGCCAGCCATTTCCACCAACCAATCAACCCTACAAGAAACGGAGGAAATCACATAAAATTTATATTCTTTGTGTCATTATCCTGAACTAAAATTCCATAAGCCTCCTGGTTGAGTGCAGCAAGATTTTCCATTTCAGAATTTTGCTGAGATTCTTTAACCTTTAAGATTTATCTGAGTACCAAAGTGAAATTTCAAATGGCACAATAAGTGTCACCAGAGACACTGAGCACATTGGAAACTTCAGAGACTCTCAGTCAACTTTGGAATTAGAGACCTTGCATGCCCCCCCACCCCCAGCCTGCCCTAAATCTGTTGCCCACCAGAATGCTTTCAAAAGTTTTTGCTGTATGCTTCGAAGTCTTTTCACTCATTTTTTTCCATAGTGATAAAAATGCATTCATAGTTTCACTTGCAGCTGCATTAGTCTTGCAAAAAAAAATCCCTGCTGGGAAATGCATATAATAGGAAAAACAGATCGGCTGGACAGCAGTGTAATTAATGCCAGAAAGGGCTGAGGCCGGTTTCATAGTTTGTCTTTTGAGGATATCAAGACTAGACCTGGTGAAAAATGACGCATGCTTTAGCATTTTAGAAAGCTGGCGACTGGCAGGGTTTTTTCCTTTTTTTTTCTTTGACTTTCTGCTGGGGAACAAAGAGGTCGGCAGAACTAGCTAGGTTGTAATGAGTTCTATGTCCCTAGCACATTAAGTGCATCATGGAAACATATTGTATCGAAATAGTTTGGAGGAGAGCACTGGGGATGAAAGAGAATGGGTGCTTTGATCAGCTCCCTGGGGTCCTGAGCGGGCACAGACTGACTTGCAAGGAGTCATTCAGCTCCAGCTAGACACACTTACAACACCATTCAAAGAAATTTGCATATCTGTAATTTATCACATTGGTCCAGAACATTATTGCAAGGTAAATAAAAGTTAGCTGAATAAAAAAAATCAATCATTGCAGATATAGAGGAAATTGTGGAGCCAATCGTGGGATTAAAAACTGAAATAAGGATGTCCACAAACATGGTGGTTTTGAATTCATTTTATTTTTACAGAAGCTTTAAGCCAACAGGTTATGCTCTGTCAAACAACAAAACCCCACAGGAGTGGCCGAAATTTCTGTGCCTTCCTGCTTTAGAAGAGCACATTTGTACCTTCCCACCGGGATAAAATTAGAAAGCTGAACCAGCCCCTGACACACATAAGCACTAGTACACAGATTGAAGGGATTAGAGATACCATTTAATTTCCTCTGTATCTGCAAGAGGTAAGGTTAAATCTCATTTTTCCTACTGTTGATCTCAGTGTCAACCTCGTTTGCTGAATTTAACTCAAAAAGATGAAGTGTCCACAGACTCAGTCAACAGGAAAGCTTGCTTTCCAATGCCCCATGAGAACAAGTGAAAATTTAACAGGCAGGCATTGTTCTGAGTTTTTAAACAACCCAGTTAAACAGCAAACAAGAATCTTCAACTTGACCTTGGAAAAGGCTGTGTGCCTACAGTTAATCTATCAAACAACTTGGGATGACAATGATATATTTCAAAGTATTGTCAGATGAAAAGATTGATAAATTTGCCGCTGCACAGAGAGAACTTGGAAACAGCAACAGGCAATTTAACTTACCAACTCCTCCTCCTCCTCATTACCGCATCCCACCCCTCCACCCCGCCTTGTGGCCAGCCAGCTCTGGAGAACGGGGCCAGTAAATCAGCACTGTAATACTTCTTGAGGGGCACGGAAAAGCTGTGAACGGTACTTTTCATATTAGACGCAATATTTCTTTGCTTTCGTGGTGAACAAAAGTCATAGCAAGACGTCTTTGTGGCTAATTCAGTCAAAGGCACATCTCTGGTTCCCCCGCAGAAAGGTCAGTGTCAGTTGTGTTTGGTCCACCGAGGGGGTGTTTTCACACTGAAAACTAGCCAGCTGTCCTTGTCAGACCCTCACCATTGGGGAGCACGCACTAGCCATGGCTATTAGGCACATTCTACACCTGCAAAATATACTGATTTCCAGGACTTTTCAAGACACCCCCCGTTCTCATGCCCCCTCCTCTGTCTACTAAACTTTGACAACACAATTCAAGCACTGGATGAAAGCCCTGCTAGCAAGGGCGCTGGGGTAGGGGCAGCTCTGCTACTGTTTCAGGGTGTCTATTGAGCAGTCATCAAAGAAATGAGGCGTCAAGTATGTTCTCAAAAGTACGGAAAAACTTCCAAGTAATTGCTGCGAGGAGACACACATTTGCTGTTGCCACACATGCTCATTGCTGAGCTCTAATATTTAATTGTATACACTTGTGGTCTTTGTAAGGTTGCAGCCAAGCGTCCTTCATTTGGAAGTGGCTCGTTTTAAAATTTGCTATTCTTATTTCAGATCAGTTAGTGGGACATGAATGTCTTCTGAATTCATCCAGTGAGTGCATGCCCAGTTGGTTGTTTTTTTAAATGTCAAAGCTTGTTCAACTGGATTCCATAATAAAACTCCTAGAAACATCTCCTAGGTAGGTTTATCAACCCAGTCAGTTTTCAAAGGCTTTTTCTTATATTCCAGCTGTAGATGACTAGCTCTTGGCGAGACGACCGTGAAAACAGCTAAGTGGAAGTCTATGCAGTGGCCGGAGAGAAGCTACAAACTAGAAACCATTTTTTAAAAAATCTTTAGGAGAGAGAATTCTTCCAAGTGTCAGTCCTTAGGATAGGAGTGCATAAAGAGCTAGCTTTCTTATCTATACATCAAAGCCTGTACACCAAAGGTTTCTATCTGGTTGCTGGAGAGGTTGAGGGAGGCGAGCTGGAAAAGTGATGGGGGGAGGGAGTGAATTAGTTGTGGTATCTCTCTAATCCGGATCTTTGTCTAATCTTGCTACTTAAAGTACAAAGAATTACATAAGGAGACCCTAGAGGAGGCAAGGTACAAGGGTGCCCAGGATGCCTTGAGTTGCTAGGACAGAGACAGGGGTGACGCACACCAGGTATCGCTGGAGGAGGACAGGGGTGCCTCTCATCAAGAGAGAACCCTAAAGCCTGTCCTGGAAGCTGGACAGCCACACAACCTGCTTCCCTCAAGCAAAGTGCCCGAGCCTCTCCAAAGCAATGCCAGCGCAACAGGTTGTTTGGAACAGATGTGGACACGCCAGGAAACCTGCTGACATTAATCTGAGAGGATCATGCAGAGGCCAAGCCTCTCTGGGCAGCAACAGTAGACCCCAAAGAGCCCGAAAGTGAGACCAGCAAGAAGGTTGTGCCCCGACCACTGTATCCGCTAGTGCGGTCGCCCAGGCCACCAGGCAAAACCATTCCGCCAACAACCTGCGCTCCAGGCCACCCGGCCTCAAGCAGCAGAAATACCCGAGGCTCCCTGCCAGGCCAGTGGGGCGCAGGGACCTGGGACCACCTTAGAAGAAGTCTGGGGCTCCGATTCTAGGCTTCTTCCGGGCCGATGGCCCCCAGTTCAACCCGCCGCTTCCCAGATCCCTTCTTGGAGATTTCCATGCGCAAAGGTAGACGAATGGTGGAGAGCCGGTGCAGGGCAGCTGCTTCCAGCCTCCTGGGCGGACAGACCGCACCCGAACCCCGACTTTTGGGGTATCAGGAGCTAGGCGGGCCTCCGGGGCTACACCTCCGACTCCACCCCGGCTCTCCGGAACCCTGGGAACAGGCAGCAGCAGAAGGGGCGCATGCGCGCCTCCGGCCAGGGTCCCTCCCCAGCCGGCAGAGTTTGGGGAAAGTTTGGCGAGGTTTGCTTTGGCAGCGACGGACGTCCCAAAGGCTAAGTTGCCCTGGATAGGGGGCCAGGAGCTCCCGGGCGTCCTATGAGCCGTTTTGGCAGGGACCCGAGGGCTGAAAAGCAGCAGAAGGTGGGGAGAAGAAGGCCTT
>NW_021604604.1:3264393-3333701 GCF_004785775.1 Grammomys surdaster
GTGACTGACCAAAGTTCAGCGCAAGGACTGATGGGTCAGAAAATCAAGGCTTGGCAAAGTTTCTTCATAGCTCCTTATCATTCTGGCTACCTCAATGATTTTCATAAGATTTAGGGTGGTGATGGGGGCGGGGCATATTTACTTAGGACTGCTGCATACCCATCACTCAAGTTGTCCCCTCAAGGTCTTCCCAGTGCCAGGCTGTATCTATGGGCCAGAGATGCCGCAGGCCAGAGACTCTCCAGCCTGGCTCCCCTGCGTCCAGCACCGGTCAGGCCTCGCTGATGCCAAAGGAGGCTCTGAAATGAGGCTCTGAAATGATACATTTGTTCTGCTTTTACTGCTGTATTTTTTTTTTAAGAAAAAGAATTGCTACACTGGAGTGAATAGATTATGAGTAAATAAAAAGAAACTGTCAGTCTCTTTGAAGATTGTGCTTAAAGGGACTTGCCAAGTCAGGACACGAGAGTGACAAGATAGAGACCTTGGTGCTTTGAACGCTTAGCTGGGCTCTTCCGCTTCATCTGCACAGCACTAAAGGATGTGTTGATGCATTGAATCACACAAAAAAAGTGGCATTCGAAATAAAAGGTGCCACACCACAATGATTGTAGTGTTTGAACTGCGAAGTGCCACACTCCCCCATCCAATCGAAAGGCAGGTCTACGCAGGAGGGGGAAACCGATACACTTCCATAACGTATAAGGAAGTTGAAGTCTGTCTAACATTTGACTTTCTAATGAGTGTAATGAGATTACATGCCTGATGGTAGCATTTGTACAAAAGCAACTTTCGTGTTTAATGAGGCCATAATACAAGACAAAATCGAATTATTTTGCTTCTCCTTCTCAAACATCCCCAGTGTAAAACCAACTTTTAGGGGGAAAAGAAGGCAGAAGAAGAGAAGAAATCTGGAGAGGTGAGAAGATCCAGGGCTCAAGGCCTCCTGGGAGCGTCGCGACCCAGAATCTCAGCGTGTCTGGCCAGGCTGCTCTGCGGGGTCGGTCCAGCTCCTAGCCTCGCTTTAATTACTCTTGGATGAGGTCCATGGCACCCGCGGCGCGCGCGGGGGAACCCCTCGGTGGGTCTGAAACTAGGTTAAAGCGATTAACGTGCTGTCTGTACGTTGTCCTCCGGCCAGGCCGAGGTGGGGAGGGAGGGTGAGGGTGGGAGGGGCAGTGGGAATATGAGCGATCGTACCTTGACTCCCCAGGCTTGAACTGCTAGGAGAAGCAGTTCACCTTGGCCAGACTCGGAGTCAAATACACCAAAGTGAGCGTCTCCTGCCCCACCCCCACGCGACTCCCCTCCACTCGGCACCGTGAGTCCAGACACCACTGGCTGGCGGGCGAGGGCGTCCGGAGGGCCTTGGATGGAGTCCACGGTGACTGGGGGAGGGGGACGGGTGGAGGGACAAACCCAGTCCTGGCTTCTTAAGCTTTCTGGCTGAGGGTCCAGACTTCTCCAGCGCTTCTCTTTGAGTTCGCTAGAGGGCGACCCTGCTCTCTCTGCCTCAGGCTGCTCCCTACTGTTGTGGGCAGGCTATTTACTAAAGCCAGTTTTAGAAATAACTAAGTGTAGAACTCTTCCTTTTCTTACCTAAAACTCCTCAAGGTTATGCGTGGTCTCCTGCTTCAGCGAGGTCAACGAACCCAAGTGAGACTCTACTTCCAAAACCCTGATGCTTAAATGCAGAAGGAATGCTTCCCAGCTCTGCTCTAAAGTAGTTCTTTCTCCCAAGCCAGTGCAAGTAGAAAATGCCCCTTCCCTTGCCCAGACATCTGTCCCCTCCAGCACAGAGCCTTCACTTTCACACACTAAGACCAGGCACTGTGGCAGTCACTTGGGGCATGTCAAACATTGTTCCTAAGCCTCGGCTTTCCCTCTCTGGAAAATGGGAATAATAAATAACCCATGGCCTAGTTGTTTCCTGGAGTGTGTTGATTAGGGAACAAATGGAAGCAGGTTGTTACTATCTATAGCCAAGTAGACAGACTAGGGGCTGTGAGAAAGCTGGGGTGTATCCTCCCACCCACACCCGCTCCCCTTCAGACCAAATCTAAATGAAATATAGTTTACTCTTAGATGGTTTAGATTTGAGTCTCTGCTTGTGCCGCTTTTAAGCAAGTTAATTCTTTCAAAAGATACAGTGATGCCTATGATCTGTTAAACAAACAGCTTATAGAAACACATGTGAATAGCATTTATTAACAACACTCAGAAATAAACCAATTCTGACATTAAATAAGCACGGCGTTTCCTGGACAGACTTCTTCCAGCTCAGAGTACTGCCAAAGGTGCTGGGGGAAATCATATTATAGAATATCATGATAAATTATATAAATTATATATTTTAAAAAGACAATCTATTTCATGAACGCAACAGAATAATAAATAGATAAATAAAAACAGTTGATTGCCATTAGAAAAAAATGTGGTCTTTAAATTACATTTACATTTTAGGTATTTACACATACAATATGCACAAAGACACAGACAACCGATGTGAGCTTTCTTAGGACACAAACTCAAAGGGTGGTTCGTTCTCTATGTTGTCGAAAGATTTACTGTTGAGCTTTCTGGGGTCCTCTGGGGTCCACACTTTAGCTGTACGGATAATGTTTTGTTCTTTGAGCTGTTTTTCATCAGTCCAGGAAAGAGAGTGCCCTGCAAGGGGAGGGAGGCCATAATCCGGGTCACTGGGAGAGGGCGAGCCTGGAAGAGAAAAGGAGAAAACATTGTGGATATCCAACCAGGTTCCCAGAAGTTACCCATGGTCCTTTAGGGTCCCCTCTGAGACAATTGAGACCCACTTCTATTCAACACCTCAAACTCTCAGCATCCTCTTCCTGGAACCCAAGTAGGTGTGTGTCTGGCGAGGACGTTCGTCCTTGGTCAAATATCAGAAAACAGAAAAACCACACTCCTAGTTCCTATGGTCCCACCTACAGTCCATCCTCATCCGTCAATCCCTGCGCCAGACTGCCCAAGATCTATTTCTGTCCCCGTTTCCTGAGCTGAGAAACCGAGATAGAGACGCACTTACGGGTGCCTCGATGGCAGATGATGACCTTCTTGGCCTGATTACCCGGGCTGTCCCCTCCGAGGTGCCGGCTTCCACCTGGGCCCCCGCAACCACCTGTGCCACTCCCGCGCAGTGGCAGGTCGGCCTGCACCAGCTCGCTGAGGAAGTTAATGTAGCCTATGGCCAAGCGCAGCGTGTCTACCTTGGAGAGGCGCTTTTCGTAGGGCAGCGTAGGGATGTGCGAACGCAGCCCCTCGAAGGCGTCGTTGATAGACTGCATGCGGCGCCGCTCTCTCACGTTGGCCGCTTGTCGCAGCTGCTGCAGCTCCGCCTCGGAGCGCACGCGTCGCCGCCGCCTTGCCGCCGCCGCCGCTGCCGCCGCCCCGTTCAAACCACGGAGCCGCGCACCGGGAGACAGCACCGCGGCGCAAGGGTAGGCGAGGCACGAGGGCGGTGAGCCAGGCGAGTAGGGGAAGGCACCGAGAGGCGCCCCTGCATCGCAGCAATAACTGCCGCTGTCCTCGGGTTCGCCAGTGTCCCCCAAAGGCGGCGGGGCGAGCGCGTGCGGGCCGGCCGATGGCGCGGGTTGCAGCAGCAGGCACGCCCCGTCGCGGTAGCAGTATTCATGCAGCTGGTGACTGAGGAACTCTACCTCCGCCTGCTCGTCCCCTAACAGCTCGTCGCCGTCCTCCAGCGGGTCCCGAGAGGACTGATCGGTGAAGAAATCTTCCTCATCGAAGTAAGCGGACGGGAAAGTGTCCAGGCCCCCGGGGAAGTGCTCTAGCAGCACGGCGTCCATGCCGCCCGCCGATGAGGCTCGGGGGGACTGATGGGCTGCTCGGGGTGACCCTTTGTGAGTGATCTGTGGCTGTTCGTGTAGGTCCCGCAGCCCCTCCCTCGTGGGGTTGGCGTTGGGAAAGGCGAGGCGGCCGCGGGTCCCCTCCCCGGGGCCTCCCTGGAGTGCGCGCGGCTGCTGGCTCTGACTGGCGCTGGGATGCACTGGGGAGGGCTGGGACCCGCTTGCTGGAGCTGAGGGCCGGCACGCGAGGATTCTTATAACTACATCCACAGGCGCGTGCCAGGGACCCCGCGCGCCAGCCAATCAGAGCGCGGGGCGCGGGCGGGGAGGGGACCCGCAGGAGAAGCAGCCGCAGGGACGCTGTCCTCAGTTTCAGCCAGTGCGGCAGAACGAGGTGCAACTTCTCTGGCTCCGGCTTTCTTTGGTACCTGCCCTGCGTTCAGCTCCCAGGGCTACCCTACAGCCCTCCACGCCAGCCTTCGGTCCGGTCCGGTCCTCAGTGCTGCGCTGCGTAGAGCAACGCCGAGTTTCCTCCCCTGGGCTGGAACATCACCGAAGGTCCTAGGCGTGAGGTGGTGGAGTCTCAGCCAACCATCTTCCAGCCGGCAGCCAGGGCAATCCATGGGTGGCTGCGCTCAGAGACCGATTAGAGACATTTCTCTTCTTCATACCCGGGGCGCACAACCGGTGCTCTAGCCTGGATTAGATTTGGGGTTCCCATGACATCACCAGACTCAAGGACTCTTGCAAATTTGCGAAGGATGTGCAGACTTGGTAGTGGCCTAGTCCCATTCCGTAAGTGTTCCAGACGCAGCAGCGCAGGGAGTAGATTATGTCCAAGGGCGTCACCCGAGGTTGGTCTGCCTCTCCGTGCCCTCTCCAACCCCAAGGAAGGGAGACCAGACAGGAGTGGCAGGCTCCAGAGCAGCACTGTGGGGTGTGTTTCTTCCACAAGCAAATCCAGACCCTAGGGGTTCTGAGCAATAAACCCGCTACAAAAGAAGCCAATTGAATTGTCCACCACAGAGCAGTTGGGAGTGGGGGTTGGGAGGTGCCATTGTAGTTAAAGGGCAGAGTAAACGATTTTCAAAGCCCGGGTTTCACCTTTCTGACTGGCCACCGGACCATCTTTGAGTGATTTCTCCCCTCCCCACCCCCCCTCCGCTGCCCTTTCGACCTTACTTCCTATTTTCAAACACCATAAAACCAGCCCAAGACACACTTTCTCACAGACCGAAGTGTAACAAAGAAACACTTGTTCAAGGTCGGGGCAATTCCACTCTGCTAGAGTAACCCGCCACCAGTTCCAGTCCAGCAGTCCTTCAACGGAGGGCTGGAGTTGTTATTTTTCGGGGCCTGACAGTTCTCCTTTCAGACAGTTGTCCTACAGAGGCACGCTGTGTTAGTAGATCTCCTTCACTTCCTTGAGTCTCAAGAACGTGCCTTGAGCGTGCTTCATGTCTGGCATTTCACTGTTTAAACAAAATTCCAAGGTCTAGGCATTAGGACTAAACAATGTATAATATTAGATAGAAACGGATCGGCCTTGACTTGTTGACACCTCCAGACATTTAACCCCAAGACCACCATTTCTCAGTAGGTACTTTCTCTTGCGTTAGGTTTTCAGCCAGCACCTCCTTCATGCCAGGTGATTATCCATAAAAAGATATAGAGGTGGTCAGGTTCCCTGTGATGGAGGGAGGGAGGCTGCCTTGGAATATTCTTAACTCAGAAGTCTTTGTGGTCCCAGGGGGAGGAAAGCTGTAGGTGCCAGCTGCTGGCATGCAGTTCACTTTTTGTGCTCTGAAAAGCACCCAATGCCTTGGAATGGTGGTACATGTCTGTTATCTCAGCACTGCATAGGGTGAGCGGAGTGGGTTGAGAGTTCAGAGCTGATCCTGTCTAAAACAAGGGTGAGTATGGGAATAAACGTTCTCCTTATCATCATTACTTAATTAAAATGAAATGAAATGGGTCAGTCAACCTGAGAACTTGCAAGAAGAATATATAACCAGATTTCAAAACCTTATCAAAATACTGATGCCCACCCAGCATAGAGAATATTGGATTTGACCCTACAAAAATGTCTTCTTGGAAAACTCAGGAGGTCCCCTCTGCTGGGTTCAGGTGGTACTTGAGAAATTGTACTTGACTCCTTGATACTGGGGTGCTGAGAGGTTTGAGAGTGAGTCCACAAGCTTCTTTGTATTCAATGAGATTGAGTTAAATCTGGCTCCTATGGAAAACCATTCTAATCTGTGTTTGGTGAGTTTGTGGAAAGTTCCAGAAATGCACCTTTGGCAGCCAAGTAAGCTGATAAACTCCACTGCCAGTGGAGGCCTTCCTGTCTTAGAGACCAGCAGAGTAAGCTTGGACAGTAGGGACGGAAGAGAAAGTACTCACTTATGTGTTCTCTCTCTCTCTCTCTCTCTCTCTCTCTCTCTCTCTCTCTCTCTCTCCTGTTCCTACTCTGTCTTCATTTTTTCCTTTTAAGGAATTGTTGGCTGGCTGCAGAGTGGTCTTGTCAGGAAGCTGAGACAAGGATTTTACACACACACACACACACACACACACACAATCTTAAAGTAAAACATGATTGTTCTTTTATAAAAAGAAGAAAGACTTTTTGGGAATAAAGAGAATTTTCTCCAGGTCACTAGAGGTCACAACAGTGTGGATGGTGCCCTTAGCCATTCAAAGCTATAAGCTGCTTCAGAAGGCTGAACCTGACCCTTGTCCTGGCAGGTGAGAACCCCTATTCTAATTCCAATCCTTTCTCCATGATCCAGAATCCTCTGGGGAGTGGGCAACTATGCACACACCTACCATCAAAATACATAGGCAGTTCATAGTGAGGAAAAACTGGTGTCATTATTCTCCTTTGGACTCAAACGTGCTTTCTTCTACTCTATCTTAATGGGAAGTGTTCCTCAACCCTACAAGGGACCCCCATCTCACTAGAAATTGGCATTCTGTGCCCCGAGGAGGACAGTAGATACTGTCAAGTCCTGGTTATGCCTCAAGATTCCTTTATATCTTCCTACAGAGCCTCTTAACCTGCTGTCAGCTCACAGGCCTCAGCTCCTCGCCAGGGTTTTTAGTTCCAGAATCATTGGCAAAGGCCACTGGACTTGAGCCCAGGTCTCTTCCTCTGCCCTTCAGTTCTCTTTCCCTCCCTGAGTCTTGGGTGTGAATTCTTCTTTTGTTTCCTATTAGATCTTTTCAGTCATTTCTCCGTGTCTGGGAGCAGTGACAGGAGGGTTAGGAATCAGGTCTCTGACTCTCCCTGGCATGAATTTGGAAAGAGATGTTAATGAGGGATGGACATTCTGGACTTCCTATTTCCTTGTAGTTTAAATTGTCCCCTTCCCACCTTATGTCAGGGCAAAAGGAGGTGGGTGGTGTTCTTACCCTGTATCCAATACACTCATGCTCACCAGTCCTCCTTTTAAAAAAAATCTGTCTACCCCTAAAATAGGATCTGAAAATAGAATCAGAGTTAATGGCAAAAGGCTCCTAAGATTCAATAAGGTCCTGTGACTTTCCTAAGGTAATATAGGTTGATACCAGAGCCAGTCCACTGACAGTTGTGAACAAACACCAACTCTCCTTGCTTTAGAGATGTTTACAATGATATGAAATGCTGTCAGTTGAGGCTTCTTTTAGAACACCTCAAATGATCAATATCTACCTTCTTGAGCTCTATCCTGTATCCCCTGTGTGGACCACAGCTTGCCCTATAATGACATCTGAGGAAGAGAGCACTCAATGATGCCATCCCCTCCCTAAACTCTGTTTAAAGTAAACCAAGTTGGGAAACAGCAAAATTCTCTAGCCATTGGCACGATACTCCATACATAAGGGGAATTGCCATCCAGAAGACTCACCCTGCTGAGGCCGTGCCTCCTCTCAGGACAGCCCTAAGTGATGCTGAGCTACAGATGTTGGTGATCTGGGATGTAAGCCGGAGCCTCTTGCTGTGTACAAATGCAGCTTCATCCTTAAGTTCTCACGACACCAAGGCCTTCCTCCTACCTCTCACTCTGCTTATCACTCCAGATGTCATCTCCTGAGTGACTTAAGCCTTCAGAAGCCATGATGTTGTGCCTTGGTCTCTGAGAACCCCTGACTCTTCTCTCCAATAGCTGTGAGCGCCTTGTTAGACTTAAAGACCTTAGAGGATTTTTAAAATTCACACATTGTCATAATTTTTCAACCTAAATGGAACCCCTTTTTATTCTACAGATGGCCACTTGAAAGCGGATTTTCTCTCCATAGCTGTGAACCCAGTGAGAGGAATCAGAATCCAAGGACAGGCCTGGCTCAACTCTACATCACAGGAGGGCTCCATATGTTGCTCTCCCCTTTCTTCCTTTCTGTCCTTTCGCACTAATTTTCACATAGATGAGCTCATTTGCTCCTAATACTGCTCATTACTTCCTTTCCTGCATGTGCATGTGTATGTGATATTCATGGGTGCATGCGCATGGCATGTCTTCTCATGTGTGGTGGCACACGCTGGCTGTGTAATGTGAATACACATATGTGCACATGCTGGCAGAGGCCATAAGACCAACACCAGGTGACTTCCTTAATCACCCTCTGTCCTATATAATTGAGGCACCTGCTCTCCTTTGAACCCAGAGCTCACCAACTGGGCCAGTCTAGCAGGCCACTTTGCTCTGGGGATTTCATGTCTGCTTCCTGTGGGATAACAAGTAGCCCTGTCATGCCAACCTGGCATTGACTTGAGTGCTGGACATCTGAACTCTAGCCCTCATGTTCTTGCACAGTGTATCGCCCACTGAGCTGTCTCACCTAAAATGTTAGAATATCATTTCCAAATAGAATGATTCTCAATGGCTAACTGACTGGATCCAAGTAACACAGCGGACTTTCTGGGTCCAGAAGTAGAAATGAGCCGATATCCAACACAATGAGGAAGTCTCAGCACATCGGCAGGGGTGACTCCCATGAGATACTTCCTACTATGAGAATGTTCATCTGGGAGGGAAATTGTCACTTTTCCTTGGAATGTGGCTATTGATAGGTCACCTATGCTCCAGTAGATAGTCCACACCCAGGCCCAAATGCACACAACACTACTCAGGCTGAGTACCTTACACACACACACATACACACACACACATACACACACACACACACACACACACACACACATTGGTAGGAAGATATGTTAGGAATGGATGATAGGATGGGAATAATTAAAATACGTTGTATAACAAGTATGAAATCTTCCAACTAAACATACAAACATTATTTCAAAAAACATAAGTGAAGCTAAACCTTTTTCAGTTGGGGTTGGGGAAGGAGAGGCAAGGCCGACATGAAACAGAATCTTCTTTCCTACTTTGCCTTTCTCGATGTTAAACATTAATCTTGAAAGGAGGAAACACCTAAATGCTGATATAATTATCCAAATAAGCGTTTTCTGTCATGCCAAGGTTTGTTTGACAAACTGCAGAGCTTCTGAGCTCTGTCCTTCAGGCTCAATATTCTGGAAGGTGTTTGAAGTTCAGTAATGCAAACATGACTTGTCATTAATAGCAGACGTTTCTGTCTCAGCCTCTCTACCAAGCCTCCGGAAGAGAAAGAAGAAATTACATAGAAACAAGAGCTTGTTTTCCTTTTCTGGCTCCCCTCAAAGCCATACGTGTTTGGTCATTTTGTGCTCATTGGTGAGGTTTCTAATGAGTTATGAGACATCCGTGTAAGGAAACGTTCAGTGCAGATAGATGCAGGATACTGAAATGATTTCTAAGATATGTCATTAAGTGAAAGAAGCAATAGTGACTAACACCTTCCGATTTTTATTTAAAGAGGACAACAGGGTTGACATGGGCTTATGGTACAATTTTTGCCTATTGTTCACAGAGTCCTGGGTTCAACCCTCAGTACCTCTAGACAAAAGGGGGAGAATGCAGACTATTGAATGTATCAGTATATTTGTACAGGTTATCAAATAGCTCTGGGTGGATATGCAAGATACTACTGACGTTAATTGCATCAAGAAAGAAATCAGGAAATAAGCACATAGACTTTCTTATTGCAAACTCTACTGTGCCTGACATTCAAATTTTAAATATGGGAATATATATGTACAGAATTGCTAAAATTAACATTTTAAAAATTAGAATTTATGATCTCATTGTCTAAAGCCTAGAGAGTCTGGATGTTAGCTTGTGCCATCTTCAGAAATGACCAAGGAGCATTTGATAGAACCGTCAAAGGGTCTCAGGGAAAGCCTTGCTTGAACCCCTTCATTGACTGGGGCTTCATATCGTACTGTTAAACTGGAATGGCATGATGTTATTTTCTTTATCAATTAATATTGGAAAACTTTAGAGGGATTTAATAATTTAAAAGTATTTTAAGAAAATTGAGCCAGTGAGTTAGTTCAATGGGTAAAAGCACTTTCCACTAAACTTGACAACCTGAGTTTCATTCCCGGAAGCCACATGGTAGAAAGAAAGAATTGTCTCCCATAAGTTGTCCTCTGACTTTCACAATGTGTACATGCATGCACATGCATAAATAAATATTTTAAATTTAAGATAATATTCAAATTATTGATGCTCATGAAAGTCACCTATTTTCTGCTGCTCTGTAGCCTGTGACACCCATTGAGCTTTTGCTGTGTTTTCTTCCTGTACTTCTTGTCCTGTGTCTTATTGTCATGTGACAGCACTCATCCTGCTTTCCCCAAGTCCTTATCAACAGGCATCTGTCGTGATTTGGGGTTCGGTTTACTCCATGCCTCCTGCCTTTGCATTCTGCCTATGGTCTGACCTTACTCCATGCTTCGTGGGTCATGATTCTTGTTCCTCAGACCTTTTCCAGATGTATATCCATGATAATTTTTCCTCAAGTCAGAGTGTGTGGTGGCATGTGCGTGTGCTGTGCCATCAGTGAGTAGAGGTCAGAGGACAACTTTCAAAAACAGGTTCTCACATCTGCTATGGGGATTGAACTCCCTGTCATCAGGCTTGGTAGCAGATGATCTCATCATCTCTTTGACCACCCCCCATACTTGAACTTTCTAAGAAATAAGTCCCTTGCATGTCCCTAGTCATAACTCAGGGATTTTTTACGTCTATGACTCTACTCCTGTGGATATGAATACCTGTAATGATGTTCATGGCTAAGAAAGCATAGGACCCATGCCAGCCACATACTAGGAGTTGCTGTTATTCAATAGTGGTAGGTGGTCATCGAATGGTGGAATAGCTAGATACGTGTCCCAGATGGAATGTGATCAGACAGGAGTCATTCCTATTGGTCACCCAGGCTACCTCCTGGATTCCTAGTGGAAGGGCACATATGAGCACTGACCATCCTGAGCCTGAGTCACTGTGGATGCACAACACAGCACGCCATTCTCTTGACTTGGAAAGAGAGAAAAGAGAGGGATGAGTAAGCGGTGACTCTGTAAGATTTCAAAGAAATAGAGTATGCTGATATGTTTTACCTTGAAGCATGTCCTTTGAACCACCTTAAGAGTTCATTATTTCCTACTGTGCATGGATATACATGCCTGTAATCTCAGCACTTGAGACTCTGAGGCAGGAGGACCAAAAGACAGAAGCTAGCCTATGCTAAATAGCAAAATTATGTCTAAAAAAAAATAGGCTAGTTGACTCTCAACTTTTGTGTTATGAACATATTGTTATTTTTGGATAAAATAGCAAGTATCTGAAGTTAAGACTGATTAAAACTTAGGTGCTCTTTGGCCTACAAATGGTGCAATGTTATACTATTAGCTTAGGGTTATTGAAAGGTAACGCACACAGAGTGGAATTCAGTCTACAAACAATGGCAGTGATGTGTCAGAGCTAGCATAAGGCCACATCTAGCTGCAAGAGAAGCAGACAGACTTAGTTATAAGTTGTATTGCCATATTCTTGGTTAAAACATTGGATACTACCAAAAAGGGAGGTGGGGAGGAGAGAAAAAGAAGTGATGAAAATCAGCTGGGCCTGACACACCTTTTCATTGCCATTTTTACATATGTAGTCTTATAAATCTGTGTTTAAATAGTATATACATAACTGTTAATTCACTGGATATGCTTTTTAAAATTTATTTATTTATTTATTTGCTTTATTTTATGTGTATGGTTGTTTTGCCTGCATATATGTTCGAGCAGCATGTGTGTGCCTGGTGCCCACAAAGATCATAAGAGGGCCTTGGAGCCCTAGAACTGGGGTTACAGATGGTTGTGAGCTGCCATGTAGTCCCTGGGAATTGAACCTGGATCCTCTGGAAGAGCACCCAGCTCTCTTAACTGCTGAGCCCCTTGTCGGGTTTATTTTAAACATGCACAAAAGGAAACTTTAAGAAAACAAGTGGGCTGGAGAGATGGCTCAGTGGCTTAGGGCACAGAGGTTCTGAGTTCAATTCTCAGCAACTACATGGTGATCTCAACTATCTCTAATGGAATCCGATGCCCTCTTCTGGTGTGTCTGAAGACAGTAACTGTGTAGTTACATATATAAAATAAATAAATCTTTAGAAAAAATTGCACCACCACACCTGGTTCCCCAATTTAGAAAAGAAAAGAAAAAAGAAAACAAGTAACAAATGACAAAAAAATAACTATCATTCTTATGTACCTTAACAGACCAGTTTTTCCACTATGGAACTTATTCTTTGTAAAGCCAATCCCTGCATTTTTTTAAGCTAACGTGACCTTGTTTCATCATTATATATGAAACTATAAAACACACAAATATACTGAACATATTTTTTCTAAGCATATATTTTAAAGAATATGTGAGCGTCCGGGTATGTCTCAGGAGTGCCTTCTGAGGCACAAGTGAGGACCCAATCTGACCCCCAGCACCTATGGAAACACAGCACCATGGTACAGGTTTGCAATCCCAGTGCCGGGAGGCACAGTCAGGCAGATCTCTGGGACCTCCTGGACAGGCAGCCAGGCCTAATCGGTAGGCCCCCATTGAAAAATACTGTCTCAGAAACCAAGATGGGCACCTCATAGGACTCTAACCTTGTTCTCACTTCCACAGGAACATGTGTTTATGTGTATGCAGGCATATGCACACAAATACACACACACACACAGAGTTTTCAGAATTACTAAGTTAGTTTTAAGGAAGCACATTTTGAGAATCAGCTCTATTCAAAACACTGTGTTAAACAGAAGGAAGCAGGGAGAAGATGCAGTTTCTTTCTCTAACATGAATTCTTAGAGGCTAAAGGAAAGGATTGATTAATTAGGGTGCAGTACAGACAGTAAAGGATATTGGTGAGAAATAGGGGTCCTGTGTGTACAAGAATAAGGGCATGGGAAGCTTCCTACAGGAAGTGTGTTGACCTAGGTGTGTGGCTCAGAAGCATGTGTAGGCCCTGAGTATGCTCCCCAATCTACATATATACAAACAGGCATGGTCAGGAGAAGAGGGACACACAGACCTGTGCTACTAGGAAGGTGAAAGTTAATGTCAAACCCAGTGGTTGGATCCTCCCTCCACCCAGTTTAGGGGAAAGTGCCAGAAAATCCACAACATAGTGGACCCTCCCCTCCAAGAAAAGCTCAATGCTTGGCAGTAAGACTTTATACCCTCCCTACCTCCCCCACTGCAAGAGCACAGTGGCCCGGTGATGACCACATGGATAACCCACCAAGACCCATGTCCTCAAAGAATGCCCGGTGCTCAAAATTGTCCTTTTTGCCCTCTTCAAAGGCCAATTACTTCGGGGCCATTGATCTCAGCAAGAGGCAGGAACAGAAACAGCTGCACCATAAGGTAGCAGCAGCACACAGCAGCCCAGTGGCCTGGCCCCAGCCATGTATTAGCATGCAAGGTAACGCTTTAAGTTAGGGAGTGGAATTTTAAAATAATAGCATTTTTACATTTGCTGAATTTGTCTGAAAGTGTTTGGGGGAGGAGTGAGGTAAATGATCTCTTGTGTATCCTGAAATTCAGCCTTATTTATTCTTCATCAGACTTTGAAGTCTATTTTCTTATAATTACCTCATAGGAAAAGGTATTTCTGTGCCACATGCCAGTAATCCCAACTCTCGGGAGATTCAGAGAGGAAGATCATGAGTTCAAAGCTAGGGTGGGCTACACTATAAGACCTTGTCTCAAAATTGGGGGGAGGGGCTTTCTGTATTCTCACATGCTCTTAATCCTTGGGATTTTTTTACTCAGAAGTCTGGCATCTGCCCCCATATCTGAATACAAACACACTGTAAAGCTTAACAAAGGATCAAGAAACCTAAGACGACTTTTGAGTGTGTGAGATGCTCTAATAGAACCAAGCTTACATGTGTTGCTTGCTGTAGATTTCCCTCCCTAGACCAAGAAGACATGAGAGGTGGATGCACTGTTGGCTGTTGATATTTCCAGGATGTAGGTAGCATATTCTCTCTGGAGCTAAACAGTTTTGAGGTGATCCGTAGATGCTTTACAAAGTTACTAGAAGTTGACTAGACATTAACCCAACACACATCTGTTTTCACATGGTTGTGGAAGACAGTGCAGCAGAAACACCTCTTCCACTGGAGAATATGTCCTCCCCTGACCTCTTCAAGATGAAATGCAGCTATATGACTCAGACTGATTTTTTGAAAGGAAAGGAAAGGAAAGGAAAGGAAAGGAAAGGAAAGGAAAGGAAAGGGCATGTCCTGTTGTGAGGAAGTATATCTCCAGAGCCAGTACACAGCTGGCCTCCTTTAAGTCCCTCTTCTGTAATGGTTGTGGAAATACAGCTGTCTGTTTGGGGACCTCAGATGACTACACGATGAAGTTTTGAGGGAAACCTCAAACAGAACAGAACAGGCAACCTGGACTATATAAAAAGTGTGATGTGTTAAACCAAATGAAATCTGGGGATAGCCACAACAGAATCTCCTGGCCTGGTATTCCTTTGTGTTACAAATGTCATTCTAAACCCTGTGTCATTGTACAATGCACATATGTGTGCTAGTTTGACATCTTCTAGTGGATACCAGCATGAAGTTCTTAAATATTCAAAGGAGACTGAGACACGAGACACACAGATCCCTTAGAATCAGAGTGGAGTTTATTGAGGCCTTGGGAAGGAAAAGGTGGCAAGCAAGGCAGAAACTGAACACTCCTCCCTGCTCTCAACCCTCTCCTTCCCTCAGTAATAGAAGGCCTGAATTTTAGTTAATCACACGGCCACCCAGAACGAAAACTTCACTTATTAAACCATGCTTATAGTTCAGATTGGAGCTATGAAACCCAAGGGTTTTGAGCAGATATGTTCTGGAGCTCGTTAGCACAGGAGCGCTAAGGAGCACATGTTTATCATTTAGAAGTCATCAGGGAATAAAGCCGGGAGTATAACTCAGTGGCAGAATGCTTACCTACTATGGGTGAGAGTCTGGGTACCAGCCTCAAAGTTGTGGCAGAACAAAAGAAAGTAGTCAGGGAAAAGAGAACATTAGAGTGGGACAACAGCATGGTCAAGCTTGCCATTAGAGAAGCATACCTGGGCTGCTATGTGGAGAATTAGCAAAGGCAAAATGGTGTCACCATGGAGGCCAATCAGGAGACTGAAACAGAGGATTGAGAAACTGAGGTCCTGTTGTGTGCCCAGGAAGGTCTGCTTCAGTGTTTTTAGGAAGGATACAGTTTGTGAATTGTGCTTGAATTTCAGGACATGGAAGTCATTCATGTGAAAGGGCTTAGCAAAAGTGTCAGTGTGAGATTGTGGACCACTGTGGACCACTGTGTGCTGGAGACACAATCGAAGAGGAACAGCTGCTTTAGGGAACGCATCTGAGACAAATAGTTCTGAAATGCTGAGGTAGGGCAATCACCCCTTTGCTTGCATCCTGTAGAGATTCTACTCCATTCTTTCTAGTCTTCCCTCAAACAACCCTTCCACATACACAACCAGCTTCTCAGGGGGCCACTTGCAGCATGTTAAGAAAATTGGTTCTATTCAGTCAAAATATAATCCTAAAACAAATAAAAGGAATGGTAGTGGAAAAGGACTTCTCTGGATAAAACTAAACACGATATGGAACCTTCTATAATCTTTGGAAGTTCTCTTCAGTCATCCAGAATATGTCTGCTTCTTCCTTTTCTCTTTTCCACACTAGCCCTGAACGTGGTTAAACATGTCATTCTTTTATTAAAATATCTTATTGCCATAGCGGTAGTTTTGTCTAATATTTTTCTTGAGTATGAAATCATCTTGGGGGGCGTGAGTTACAAAATAAACCCCATCTGAAATAAACCCCTTGGTAAGAGAAGAAAGCATTTTGAAGTTTGCTTTTAAATGAGTCAAATCTAAGGGATGAGTTCATGGCTTCCAAGGTCACTAAGAGACACAGGAGTGATCCACCCTTTGGTCACCACAACCATTGCTGTGGTTTAGGCACTTCTAGTTTCTTCTGGGCAGAGAATGAAAGGGCTCCTCATCTATTTAAGAACAACTGTCAAAGGCACGGGGAGCAGAGGCGCCCATCTTCACACAGAAAGATACTTGAGAGTTCAAGTTTAGGTCTAAGCCAAGTCAAAGGTGTCTTTTCCCAAGCAGAGCACTAACTTCCTGCCTGACATGCTAGCCTTTGGTCTCCCTCTGCTCTTATCCCAGCTAGGCAGAAGCCTTTCCCACTGCCTTCTTCTAGACGCTGCCACCGCTCCATTCTTTCTCTCCTAGGCCCAGAGAGCCTCAGCTTGCAGCCCAGGACTCAAAGATGCTGAAGCCAAATCGCAAGTAGGAGGCGAGGCGGGCGGCCCTCCCTCCCCCTCGGCGGGCGTACTGTACAGCAGACACCTGCAGCACAGGCGGCCGCCCGGGCTCCCCGACACAAGGCGCTGGTACCTGAGCCCTTGACTGGTAATGTACCATAAAGAGCTCCTTTCAGGCCCTTTCAGAGTCAGAGCGCGGAGGTCACCGTGTGTACAAACCCCTCTATGTCCTGCACGTCTCCGGGGCCCCGGGCACCCGGGCCTCCAGCCGCAGAGCACGCCAGTCCGTGGGAATCATAACACATGTGCTGGGGCGAGGCCTGCGGGGCGGGGGTGGGGAGTGGGGACCACCCGGCCCTCCCCGAGCTGGGCCTCCTGGCCTCCCGCCGTCGGTTCACAGAGGACTGGGAGTGGAACGAATGGGGTGTTCAGACGCTCGCGGAAATCAGGAGGGGCGGGGCGGGACCCTCACCCTGGCCCGATAACCAACGCCCACTCCTCCCCAAAGGTACATCCGAGGCATCTGGCCGGACAGTGCCGCGTCTCCGCCGTCCCCCTCGCTCCTGGGCGTGCTAGACTCAAATAGCCAAAGACCTGGCTGCTGGGTGGGTCGTTATTCCCCATTCTGAACAGCCCGGATCCTGCGCACAAGTATCCAAGGTGCGTGACGCACGCAGGTCGTCTAGTCCGGTCTATCAATTGATGATTGTGTTTCGAGCAGCTCTGGCCCTCAGGCCACAGTAGCCAAAGGGCAAGACTAGTGACGGCTGAGAGTGGGCTTTTGGCAATCCATCTGCCCCGGACTTAGTGTACGAAGCGTTAGCTGGTACGTAGAGGCAGTAGAGGAAAAAGTGTCCCAGTGCCTCTCGGGAAAATGTGGCCCAGAAAAGTTAAAAGTGTAGGAGGGCACACTAAGCGCCCATCTCTCTTAGGCTGTCCTGGCTTAAAAGGCAGGTGGGAAGGCGGCGCGATCCGAGATCTGGCCGCTTTGGGGACCTTGGCAGGCGTAGGCTAAAGCCACCAAAGGCTGGAGCGAGTTGTTCAGAGGACAGAGGCACCATGGCGACCAGGAACATAGAAAATGGCCCTGGACAGTGCTTTAGCGCCGTGCGCCCCCTCCTGGGGCCGCGGGGAACCAGGGTTACCTGGGGAGCCGGGCTTTGTCGCCCACGCAGGCTCTCTGCTGTCCCAGAACTAATGAAATGGCTTTTTGGCCCAGGGAAGACCGAAGTCAGCCGGGGGTGGGGACGTGTGGGGGGCTGCATGTGGGCACGGGAATAATCAGCCCCATTCTTGCGCTGCCACAAAACCCGTGGCGCAGCCAGAAGTGAACAGCGGCCGCCTGAAAGGCGGTTTCAAAAGGCGACACCTGCAAGCACGGCCGGTTGTGAATTGAATGCGGCGCCCGCACGTACCTGAGCCGCGAGCTATTAGTGTCAGGCTCCCGGTCGCCGGGGCCAGCAGCACACGCCCGGGCAGCCCGTCCTGAATACGGCAAGCTGCGGCGCGGTCGCTCCATGGGAATGTCGCCACTTGTGCCGCTCGTGGTCGGGAGGGGGTGCGCTGCCCTTTCAGAGACAGACACAATTAGGCAAAATGCTCAATGAACATTATAAATGATGTGCGATCGCTCTGCAGATTGCCTGGCAAATCAAATTATATGGTCGCTCGCGGGCGATTTCCATGTTCTTTAAAAACTTAAAACAGGTATTCGCCCATTAAATTAAAAAAAAAAAAGCCAAGTCAAGGATTCCGGAAAAATACAACTGAAAGACTCGGTGTTGAATATTCACACGTTCCCTTTGTTAGCGATTGGCTTCACAATGGGATTGGAGAGGGGGTGCGCTTAGACCAGACACATTTTTTACTGTCTTACACGCGGTGGAGGAAGGCACCAGAAGTCTGCATTTGTTACAACTCACAATTACAGTGCGATTCTCCCTCTTTTCTTTCTTTGAAGACTAAAATTCTTTTTCCCATAGTGAACGACTTGAAAGCTACCGCCATTCTAACCAGACGGAAGAAACATTCTCATCAGATGGATGCACGCCCGGACGCACTTCAGGAGGGTTTGGGGGAATCCCGTCCTTCTCCCTGGTATTGTCCTTCCTCTGGAGCCAGAGCCGGGCCCCAGAGTTCGCTGGCTGCGCACACTTCCAGGGTCTGGCAGCATCAGCCGGCCACAGTGAAGTGTCCTTTTTCTGTGCAGTGCGCTCAGGGCGTCTCTGGCACAGGTTGCCACCACCGGACCACCCCTGTTCTTCCAAGTTTGGCCCTGAGCTCTGTGGATGGCGATCCTTGAGAGGGGGCAGCTACTAGGACCCCGCCGAGGTCAGGAGCTGTGCCGCGGGATAGGGTGTACCACCCAGCAATCTTGGAAGCAGTTTGGCTTCTAAACATGGAAGCCAAGAAGCCACAGCAACCATCATCCTCTCCTCCACGCCGACATCTGTCTCATTTTCAATTTTCTAACTCTATTTTCAGACAGCTGGACTGGAACAAGGGGTGAAGAACTGTGACCCCTGAAGACAGTGGTATATCTATGTATTTTGCCGGAAAGGGATCAATTTGGGCATAGGTGGCTATTCTCTGGAAATCTGAGTGTTTATGGTGGTCAGTGATTTGCTGTGTTATAGGGATAATTAGTAATTCTTGGGCCCAATTTCTTAATTTACGAAGAGAAAACTAATGTTCGACCTGTCCCCTCATGGGACTTCCGTTATCTTCTCTGGGAATATCAGTCTTTGTGGTAGAGAGTTGTCGTTTGTTAGAATCAGGAATTATACATAAGTCTTAAGAATAAGCCCTTAAGAAAGAGAAATTCTAGAACATTAGAGCCCAGAACACTTGGGCTCCTCCTCTTCTCATCCTTACACCGAAATCACCAAACAGGACTAGAAACAAGAGATGCCCGTTGTGCCTCATTGTGCAAAGAGGGGGCTGGCCCAGAGGACTGACTCCAGCAGAACTCAGACGACCCAGCCGGATGGTGTGTTTATGTGCACACATGCAAGGGGGCTCTCCAACAAATTGATCATTCTCATCTTTCGTAGAAGACGTATCCAGCTGGTACCCATGACCACTCTGGGAAAATTAATTAATGAAGCCCAATTCGTAAGTTAGGAAAGCGCATTTTGTTGGCAAAAAAGCCATAGCTTTACAGCGCGACCTGAGCCCGAGCGCTGGGTAAAGGCAAGATTTGCAGACCAGGTGCGCTGGCCTTGGTGCTGAAGGTAAAATCGGCTGGAGTCCTTTGGAATCATTGGCCTCTGGCTAGATAAAGCAAAGGCATTTTGCCTTCTCAGTCTTTCCTGCCCAGGGTTCCTGTTTACTCTTACTCTGTCTTCCCTCCTCCAGCCCCTCTCCCCTGTGTGTATTCAGTGTGGGGAAAACTTCTAAAGGACAGTCTTGCAGTATCTTAATGGTACTTGAATTTTTCTAGATTTCTTTGATTGTTCAATTTAAAGAACACTGTGGGAAGTGTAGGTGAAGAGTAAAATCTATCAAAGAACGGTTCACCAGGTCTACTCCTTGGTGCGAATCAGGGACTTCAGTGCCTTTGAGCCCAGAATGAGATGGTGTTGTCTCAGGAGAGGAGACAGGTGAAAAGCTTGCAAAGCTGTATTTGTTTCGTGAGGCAAGGTCTCACGAAGTATCTGAGGCTTCTGGAAGTCACTTTGTAGCTCAGGCTGACCTCAAGTTCCTGGAATTTATTCCACAGCCTCCAGTCTGCAGGGATTTCAAGTGTGAGTCAACATACCCAGTGCATAAGCTTTTCAGTTTTTAGTTGTTTTTGTTGTTGTTGTTGTCGTCGTTGTCCTTCTTCATCTGGTTGACAGGAAGGACAAGATTTGGGGTGAATGTATCTTTGATTGCATCTCATAAATGTTTTTTTCCATGAGATGTGCTGAGAAATCATGATTGCTATGCTATCACTTAATTCCTGGTTATTCCTCCCCCCTTTCATCTTATCATCTGTGGGGGAGAAAGAGGAAAGGGAAGGAAAACTTAGGGTTTTACTTGCTTGTTTGTTTTTAAACGTGTGCGTGCGTGCGTGTGTGTGTGTGTGTGTGTGTGTGTGTGTGTGTGAGAGAGAGAGAGAGAGAGAGAGAGAGAGAGAGAGAGAGAGAGAGTGGGGGAGAGGCTATGCATGGTGTACATATACAGGTCAGAAGACAATTTGAAGGAATTGATTCTCTCCACCATGGAGAGCCCAGGTATGGATCACAGCAAGCAATTTTACTCACTAAGCCATTTGGCAATCCCTTCATGTGGGCCATGGTTGTCATGGAGCAGGTCTACATTAAATACTTGTCACATGATCTCAGGTGTGTGCACACATATCTCTTCTAAATAAGCATTGGCATTCCTGTGTTACCATGGTGACTCTGAAAACTTATTACTTATAAATTATTACTTATTTAATAATTAAGTTATATGATTGTTATGTTGATGTAAACAGTCACTAATTAGCTTAATGCCATGTTGCTCTAAGAGACTTTGTGGAATAGCCTATGTCCACTTGTATGAAGATTCTCTTGAAAGACAAGGCTGTTAAGCTCCAGGCATTGATCCTGGACAAAGGGCATCCTTGTTTTAAAGAGCCTCAGAAAGGTGCTATATTTTCCAAGGGAAGACTTAGATGTGGAAGACTCTGCTACAGTGTAATTATTAAGAGAGAGATGCTAATCTGAGCTGGTACACCCTTCAGTGACACATCAACGGGCATAGAGGACACATGTAATAATTAAAATAATTGTGCTGAGGGCTTTCAACACTCTGAGAAGTGCTTAAAAGTGAAAACCAAAAATAGATTTTGGAATAAATATGCACATATGAAGTAAAAACTAAAGATATCAAAAACTAGTCAAGAATTTACCAAATGTTTACCAAAACATTAGTAACACTTGTCTCTTATAGAAAGGATGGAAGGTAATTTCCCTCATTGCTTGAAATGGTCTCCTGTGCTCATGACTATTCTATAAAGTGGAAGTTCATAAAATGCATTTAAAATATAAGGAATTTGGTTTAAAGGATATAGGTTAGACTGCAAGTATCAGACTTTCTCTTTTACATTTTGAAATACAACAAAATGCCAACGTTATAAAAATATCTAACTCAAAAGTCTTAAAACAAGTGCCACCAAGACCATGAAACAGAATATTGTCAGCACCCAGGAGCCCTCATAGCCCTTCACTTTGTCACCACAGACGTAATGACTATCAAACGATCATGTTAACTAGCTCCTGCCTTTTCTTCAGAACCAAGTCTGAACCCTTAGACTCTAAGGTTTCATCTCCCTTTAAACTTGATGTAATGGAAGCACAGAGCATCCCTCTGCATTCTGCTGTCTTCCATCAGGCGCTGTAAGTGTGAGGTGCAGCCATTTTGTTGCACAGGGCACAGTCTAGCCTCTCACGGTGTGACTCTAGCCCCGTTCATTTAGGTCATCCTGAGCCGTTCCTAGTTCAGACTGTTACAGATGTGGCAGTGTGAGCATTCTTGCCTAGGCCGATGGGTGCACATGTGCAGAGATTTTTCTCAATGTAGACCTAGAAGTGTGAATTCTAGGTCACAACATGTGCATAATCTTAGCAGCAGTTGGGATGCCAATGTGTCTTCACAGCAGTCCCCACTGTTTACTCTCCCCTGAGCAGGAACCATGGGCGGTCTTTGGAGTAGAAGCACACATCTTAGACTAATCATGTTCAGTCATTTCCTTCCAGGAAACAGACCAACGGAAACCTCTGTGTTGAAGTACATGATTCCGAAGACTCACACTGAACCTTGACCCCACTCCCTAGGTAAGGATCTAAGCTGAACTGGAATTGACTCTCCCCATAGACACCCAACATTCACAGAGCTGACAGAAACTGGGAAGCCTAGATGCCATGAAAGTGGGCCACACAAACAGCTTTCAGCATTTCTCAGTCCTGGGCCCGTAGGTAGCCACACCTTAGGTAGGTAAAGGAGCTATGTGGAGAACAGTGTGAGAATGTCTGACCTGAAAATCTGAACTCTCCTCTGCTCCAAATACAAACATCTTAACACTGGCACAATCCCACACCCAGACCCATGAGATACAGTGTTGTGTGTAGAAGAGTGACTTTTTTGAATATAGAGTCTCACCATGAAGTACAGGAAGAACTCATGATCCCCCTGCCTCAACCTCCCATATACTGGGATTAAATGCATAAAATTTGTGTTTAGAAATGGGTCTCATTGCATATCCAGGATTTTTAAAAGCTGAAGTACAAGACACTTTGAGTTCCAAGCATTTCAGATCAGGAACACTTAACTTGGAGATTTAACATTAAAATCTTAGAGAAATAAGCTATTTTCTGATGATAAAACTGAATTGTTCCTAAAGCTTCCTGGATTGACTAACATTTTAATTACCTTGAGTTCTATGTACTTGGGATGAGAGTCTAGCTACTCTGTGACATTTGGTTCTAAGTCTCATGTAGCTCCCATAAGATGCCAAACCTAGCTAGCAATCAGCACATGAGCAATCTCTTCGGCCTTGGCTTCTGGTGATCTTGTGGTAATTGTGGAAGGCCTAGAATGATGGGAAAATGGAAACTCTAGTCAGGTAGGTGGTGAGTGTCCATAGCAACCCATGATCATGCATACAGCCACCTGCTCCCATACTCCCTTCTAAGCCATGCTCTGGCTCCTAGGGCAGGCTCCTGGTGATCATTCCTATGTAAGAGTTCACCTCTGTGCATGGTAGAGGGACCTACCAGCCTTGGAATAGTCAGATCCAGTAAAGGAAAAGGAAAAGGGTATTCCTGGTAGTACTGTGCAGAGTTCTTGGAACAGAACAGGGAGGCGAAGGAGATGTGACTGGGAAAAGGGTGGTCAGAGGGACGTGTTATCACTGGCTTTGGTGACAGGAGGGAGAAGAGGATTTATTTTCATCTCTTTCTGCTGCTGTAATTTAATGCTTCAAACTGAGTAGTTTTTAAGTAAAATATAAGTTTCCCACAAATTCTGAAAGTGGAAAATCCTAGATCAAGGAGATGCCATATGCCTCTCTGGAGACAGATATAGATGTCAGTCACCCAATGACCAAAGGAAAGACCTTGTGTCTAATTACCACATGTCAGTGTCTTAGAGTAACACAAGTGGACAATCTTTCACTCCTTCAGACTGGATGGCTATCAGCATATCACAGGGTTGGCAGAGATGTACTTCTCCTGGAGGCTCTAGGGGAGACATGGTTTTCTTGCCCTTTCCAGCTACTGGGGGAGGCCTACATTCTTTTGCTTGCTGCTCACATCTGACCTGGATGTCAGTGTCACCTTAAATTCACCTTAAGAAGACAGTGTGGGGTGATTATAAAGGAAGACATGATCATAAAGGAAGTAAGTCCTTTTTAAGACAGAGATGGATGGAAACATTATCACCCTTTGCACCACGAACAATGTCTGAACCTGCTCTTGCACTTTGTGGAGATACAAAAGGAAAACATCATGTCAGAAACTCAGTAAGCCATACCCAGTCTGCCGGTTCCTTGATCGATTTCCTACCTCCAGAACCTCAAGACAGGAATGTTTGTTATTTACTTACAAATTACTCAGTTTGAAGCATGTCATTACAGCCACAGAAAGAAATTAAGACAGAACCTCCTTTCCTGTCACCAAAGCTAGTGACTGCACGTCCCTCTGACTTCCTTTTCCCAGTCACATCTCCTTCTGCCTATCAAGTCTGTCCTAAGAACCCTGTACAATGCTACCAGGAACACCCAGAAAATGTCTCCATATTAGGTCTCCAGATTAGCAACCTATATTCTATTTGTACCTTAACCCCACCCCACCCCACCCCACCCCACCCCACAGCCTAGTCCAGTAATATGAGTTGATTACGGTGTGCACATATGAAAGGGTGGGGGGAAGAGAATTCTCACCATACCTCTTGGCTGCAAATAGTTGACTGCTCAGCTGTGGGCCGTAGAAATGGGGAAGACTGTGCTAGTGGGAATAGGAGGCTGAGTTTCCCGGTGATACAAATTGTTCCCTTCAGTCTCGTGTGTCCCCTGGCAGTGTGAGTGACGTGAGTATTACCCTTTGCCCCCCAAAGTCAAACCCCTGAGTTTGCTTACAAAAGTCTTTGAACTTTGAGAAGAGTTTCAGGTGACAGTTTGAATCGTTGCCAAGACAATGATGCCCAGAGTGGTTTTTCACATGTGTATCTGATGAGCCTTTCTCACTATAGCATTCCTGGAGAGATTCATTAGTCAGCTAAATGTCATCATGAATAACTTAAAAAGAGGAAAGGTCCATAGAGGTTCATGATTTCAGGAGCCTCCGTTGATAGTTGCTTGACCCAGTGGTGGCTTAGGGTACCGTATGGAGATGTGTAATAGATACATAGTAGATAGATAGATAGATAGATAGATAGATAGATAGATAGATAGATAGTAGATAGATAGATAGTAGATAGTCAGATAGATAGTCACTGGGCCATGACTGAGAGCTGGGTTCTAGTGCTCCCCAATGACACTAGACCCCTCTTCTGAGTGGCTCTTCCATCTCCAACAGCACCTCCTTGGGGACCTCGCCTTTATCACATAAGCCTTAGCAGGACATCTAAGGTCCAAACTGTAGTAAGAGATGCCTAAATGTTGCTTTGAAGAGTGGAAAAGTAGAAATCCCAGGTAGAGGGATTGAAATACTAACATCAGCGAGAAAATTGTCATCATTTTGAACACGGGTCTTTCCATATTGCAAGATACTAAGAATCAGCACTGAGCATGCATTGGCTCACTCTGCCAACCGCAGCACTTTAAAGGGATTCATGGATGGACCTGCTGTTGTGACCCAAGGAAGGGAGCCAGGAAGAAGAGCTGACACCTTGGAGATCTCCCGGTCCGGGAGCTTCATTCTAAAGCAGGTCACCATTTCAATGCACTTTCTGCAACTTCTCCATGCCAAAAGGCAACAAGAAGTCGTTACAGTCCTGATTGAGCAGATTGAAGATGCCCGTTCCCAGGGGCCGATGGCATCACTGTCCTCGATGCCACCTGGTCCCTTTGAGGCCCCAGCCATGCTGAGGAAGGGTAGGGGCTGGAAGTGGCTAAGGGATTTAGCTCTCCTTTGTCCCCACTCTCTTGTTTGGGTGGGGCTGCATCTGTTGTGGGGATGGCTGTCCTGTAATGAGGCCAGTGTCCTGGCTGCTTCTGCCTCTGGCCTCATTGGCACCGTACCAGCCTTGCTTGGGTGGTTTGTGCTCTGTGCCCTTTTTATGAAGCAGGCTGGGCAGAAGTCTTGAGAAGGGTCTCCGGACGATCACTTTTGTATTTCCAACTGTGGTTCTTTCCTGGGATTCTTGTGCCGTGAAGGTAAGATGGAGGTCTAAGTACCTTCCACAACAACAGGAACATTTGTCTTTCACATTTAAGTTAATTTGTATGTGTTGCTTCCTAACTAGTTTTCAGAAGATGTATTCCCAGCTCCCTTGCTTCAGATGCTGTCCCGTTGAGACCTGTAAGAAGATGCATGGTTGTTGTCTTACTGTTGTTGTTGCCATGGAGCTGAATTATACCAGAAATGAGGTCATTTAAACTGACTTCCGGTGTGTTTGGGCTTCTGGTAGAAAATGCTGAAAGGTCAGAAACACCGTGGCGGTGTTCATACATGCATGCAGAAAGCCTCGCTTACTCTATTGAGAACTGATTTCTTCCCAGATTTTTGTCATTAAAACAAAACTTCACATCAGACAATTCTTCGGCAATTTTGTGAGCCATCCTTCACGACCTTCTGAACAGGAACTGTTTTGTTGTTCTTGTTGTTGTTTGTTTGTTTGTTTGTTTTTAATTAATTGTAGTGAAATGAAGAATAATGAAAAGTTTGCTTAAACCAATTCTGTTGTCTTTCTCCAGAGAAGAGAAGAAAGAGTAGTCCCTTGCCAGGCAGTCCCTCGCAAGCCTCTGATTTTCCACAATGCCCTCGGGCTATTTTTGGAAAGATTAAAAAAGAATGAGGAAATAAAGAATAAGGAAAAAGGAAAGAAGACTTCATAGGTGTTGCAGGTCTGGTTGACACCGAAGCACAGTGCTGGGCGGGCGGCTTCTCAGAGCCATCTTTTCTTCCTTCTTCTGGTGGTCTTGTTTCAAGCCCACTTTCCCTGTCTGCCTCCACCTTGCTTCCTCTTTTGTTACTGTGTTTGCATCTCTGCCAGGAGACCGCTAAGGCTCACAGCAGAGGATCTCTTCACAGCCAACAGCTCTCTCCTTGGCTTCAGTGACTGCTATGGGGTCTCCCAAGAATAAGACTCAACCAGGCCTGATACATACCAGGTCACATGACTGAGTCTGACCAGACAAGTGCTCCATCTGAAACGTGCAGACCAAGGGCATTGGGAGTATTTAGTTCATCCACTGCTTACTGTAGCCATCCACAATCTGTTCTACAGCACACACCCCTCCTGTGAAACCCTGTAGTTCTTGATTGTCCTTCCCAGAGCCCACTGATAAGTTCTCTGCCAGTGAAATGAGCTAATTCAAGCCAGATTGAAGTATAATAGGCAGATTTATTGCCATGAGGAGGGAGAAAGAAAGGAAGAAGAAAAGAAAGAGAAAGAGGATGGGGAGGAGGGAGGGGAGGAACAGGGGAGGAGACCAAACTGTCTGTATTATATATGGAAGGACCTTTAGGGGATGGACAGCCCAGCCCCTGGGCTGGAAAGGTCAGGGTTAGGGGCAGGGTATGTCAGATAGCGAGGGATGCTGGGAGAACCTGGGGGTCAGGTCTGCTTTGGGTTGTAAAATATGCACCTGAGCGCCTTGTCCCAGGGTCTGAAACCAAACACCCAGCACTGCTCTTTCCAGGCAAGCATGGTTCCACTTTCTGTCTCTGAATACTCTATATCTCATCCAGGCAGGCAAGTGTCATTACATGATTCCTTTTTCTTTTCCAAGTCGTCTCATTATATAAATGCATCACATCAGCTCATGAGTTTGACTTTACATTTTGAGAGTTAGAAAAATGCTATGAATACATTTGTATATATTTTTATGGGAGAAAATCAAAGTATAGAATATAGTAACTTTGTATTTTCTAGAACTAACCTTTCCTAAAGACTAGTTCCATTTTACATTCTCATTGCCAGTGTGTGGAGTTTCAGTTTTTTATGATCCAACCTCCTCCTATCTCCCCATCTCCTTCTCCTCCTTCTCTCCTTCGGAGATTAGGTTTTTCTGTGTAGTCAGTCCAGGTTGGCCTCGGAGGAATCCTTTAGCCTCCAGAATACCAGAATTACAGGTGTTTGACATCAAGCCTAGCTTGAAGCTTCTTCTAGTTTTTTCTTCTTTTATTTCTTATTGTTTTGTGTGGTGTGCTTCTGCATGTATGTGCACTTGTGTGTGTGTGCATGTGCTTGTGTGTGCAGGTGCATGTGCCTATGCATGTGTGTGTGCATGTGTCTCTGTGTGTGCATGTGTGTGTGTGTGTGTGTGTGTGTGCACATGTGCATGTATTCAGGTCAGAGGTTGACTTTGAGTATCTCCCTTTCTCTTTCATTTTCTGCTTTGGTTTTTGAGACAGAGTCTTACCTTGAACCAGAACTTCTCAGATTGGATAGACTAGTTGGCCAATAGAGTCCTGGGGTTACTGATGACTATCACAATGCGCTTGCACAAATGTTTTTCCCACTGAGTTTCTCCAGCCCAGTATCCCTTTAAGTCTTTTCTCAATAGGCCCCACCCCAAACAGTGTGAAGGGTTGGCTCACAATGGCTCATCTGCATTTCCACATGGCTGATGATGTCATTATGTCTTCTGTATTGATCACTCACTTGTATGTGAATGTTACAGATCTAGTCAGGCAGCGTAGGGGTTAGTTTAGACAGCTGTCCTGCCTGGATCAAGAAACATCAGGCTGGTGACACACATATTTGGATATATCTTCAAGGGCTTTTCCAGAGTGGATAAATCCTGCCTTGGGTGTGGGTGGAACCATCACAAGGGCTGGATTCTCTGAAAGAGTAAATACAGAGTAAGGAGGACAGTGGGTCCTCACAGGCGTTTCTCTTCTCCGTCTTCTGACCCACGGAGATGTGAGACATCCCAGCTGCATACCCCCTCTGCAGCACGGTTTTCTGTGCCATGAAGCAGTGAAGCCCCTGATCCATGAGCTGAGTAGATTCCCCCACTCCCACCCCAAGGTCCTCATCTGCTTCTTGCCAGGTATGTGGTCACAGCAAACAGGAAGTAGCCACTGCAGACAGTCTATCCACTTGAAAATTAAACTATTTATTAGTGAGACACTTCTCTTATATAAAAAATATTCCTCTCTTTATGCTCACTGCTCTCTGACTTTTCTGATGATACCCTTGGGAACCAGTTTAAAGTTGACTGAGGTTTGCCTGGGTTTTCTCTTGTTGCTTATGTTCGGTGTCCTAGCTGAGAAAATCATTGCCTGGAGTTATGAGTTAAGAAATAAAAGTGTCCTTGATCAGCTAAACTATTTTCACGTCTATTCTACAATGTGTCTTTCTCTGATTTGATGGGCAAACAACACATGTCCCATCAAAACACTGAGTAAAATCCTGCCTAGCATGGGTGGGTAAAGGGTAGAGCCGGCTGACTCCAAAATCCTCACTTGCTTTACCGTATTTTATGTTTTTGTTTTTTCTTTGCTGATGATGGAGCCCAGGGTCTTTGGTATTCGAGGGCCAGCTCCCTCCCAGTGGGCTCTACCACTAACCCTGTCTGTTTGCTCTCCCTTGCCATGTGTTAAAATGGACTTGTGACTATGTTCGGGGCTGCCCAGGGAGACTTCATTACTTGCAATTAAATATGGCTAGGTGACCAAGTTCTCCCAGGAGATGGGTGCCTAGCACAGTGAATGTGTAGATGGACGCTTAGCACAGTGAATGTGCAGATGGGTGCTTAGCACAGTGAATGTGCAGATGGGTGCTTAGCACAGTGAATGTGCAGATGGGTGCCTAGCACAGTGAATGTGCAGATGGGTGCCTAGCACAGTGAATGTGCAGATGGGTGCCTAGCACAGTGAATGTGCAGATGGGTGCTTAGCACAGTAAATGTGCAGATGGGTGCTTAGCACACTGAACATCATGCCTTCCTTCTAGAGGCAGCCTGAACCCAGTGTGATCCAGTCTCAGCCACAGAAAGCATGGCCTTACGGATCACAGGACTAGGATGGACAGGCCTGGGTTTCTGGATAATAACATGGGGGAGAGCTGCCAGTGGCCTGGAGCAGTCACCTCATGCTGCTACCTGGGCAACAGTGTGGCTGTGACTTTGCAACACAAAGCACTGTGTTTCCCCCAGTCTCTTGTGCCAGGAGCTTTGCCTTCACCCTTCACATTCTACAAAAGAAGCCTGTTACTGCCCTCCAGGTTTTAGCATCATGAGCTAATCAGATTGAATATACAGGGTCTGCCATCTGCCTTTGAAGTTCAAGCCTGCTCTCAGTTCACAGGCCTGTGCCAGGCAGTCACTGGCCCCTTTACCCAGCACCTCAGTTTCCATAGCTGTTAACTGGAGACACTGGAGAAACCCACTATGAAGCTGAAGGAGCTTGTCAAAGGGTCACATGAGACGAACACATACGGTAAATGCCTGCTGGCTCTTGTGTCTCACCTACTCTTAATTCTTATGTGGGTTTTTATTTATTTTTTTGGATCTTTAGCTCAAAACACAAATTGACCTATCACCTTGGTTTGTTCTGGGGCTACAAAGAGAACTACGACACAGCTCCTTTCCTTCTTTCTGGAAGACAAGCTTTATTTAAGCTCCCACAGGCGGTTTCTGGTTTTCATTGGTATGACTGTATGTTACTATGCAGGATATGAGCTTCCTTGTGACCTTTCCATGAGTGCACTTTGGATGTATTTCATCCCCCATTACCCTTTCTTGTCTTCTCTCCCCTCTTGATAGCCCCTGCCATTTTCTCTAATAGCACCTCTATTCTATTTTTATAACTTAAAAAAATATCTAGGTTTCACATAGGAGGATACTTGTCCTTTTGAATCTTGTGTATTTGGTCTAACATGATGATTTCCAGATCCATCTACTATCTTGCAATTGATATAAACTTTATTCTCCTTTATGGATGAATAATACTTTTATGTGTACCTATGCACCACATTTTCTTCATTGATTCATCTATTGCCTGGATATCATGGAAGATGCTGTAAGACACAGATGTGGGGCTGGTGAGATGGCTCAGGGGGTGAAGGCACTGGCTGCCTGTCTGAGGACGTGAGCTCCCTCCCTGTGACAGGCATGGTGGAAGGAGAGAGCTAAGTCTCAAAAATTGACCTTCTGTCATCTGTGCAGGTGCCATGGTGAATGCATAGCCACACACAGAGAAGCAGACAAGCAGGCAAGCAGGCAAGCAGGCAAGCAGGCAAGCAGGCAAGCAGGCAAGCAGGCAAGCAGGCAAGCAGGCAAGCAAATGTAAACAAACACTTAACCTTGACAATATAAAGACATGGAGTGCTGCATGCTGGGAAGGATGTGGAGAAAGAAGAACTCATTGCTGGTGGGATTACAAACTGGTACAACCACCCTGGAAATCAGTCTGGTGGTTCCTCAGAAAATTGGACCTGAAGACCCAGCTATAACACTCTTTTGGGCATGTACCCAAAAGATGCTCTAACATACCATAAGGACACATGCTCCACTATGCTCATAGCAGTCTTAAGCAATGCAATAACCAAAAGCTGGAAAAAAAACCCAGATGTCCTTCAACAGAGGAATGGACACAGAAAATGTGGTTCATTTACACAATGAAATACTATTGAGCTATTTAAAATGGGGACATCATGAATTTTGCTGGCAAATGGAGGGAACTAAAAATACCATCCTGAGTGAGGTAACCCAGACCCAAAGGACATGTATGGCATGTAGTCACTAATAAGTGGATACTAGCCAAAAAATACAGATTACCTAGAATGCAGCTCACAGACCGTAAGAAGTATAACAAGCAGGAAGGCCCAAGTGAAGACGTTTCAATCCCATTTAGAAGGGGAAAGGAAATAATCAAAGGAGGCAGAGGGAGGGAGGGGTTTAGATGTGAGAGGGTAGGAGGATGGGAAAAGGGGACCAGGATCAGGTATGGGGGGAGGGGAACAGGAAAGAAGCCCAGAGGGCCAGGAGAATGAATGGAAATAAGGAGTTTGGGGGTGGGGGAGGGGGGACCCTCTAGAAAGCACCAGAGACCCAGGAGGTGAGAGACTTTAAGGACTCAGTGGGGGTGACTTTAGCCAAAACACCCAACAGTGGGGAGAGGGAACTCAAGAGTCCACCTCTAGAAGATAGACAGGGGCTCAAGTGGAGGGATGGGGTTACCAACCCACAGTCAAAATTCCTGACCCAGAATTGTTCCTGTCTAAAAGAACTTCAGGGACAAAATGGAGAAGAGACTGAGGGAAAGGCAGTCCAGTGACTGGCCCAGCTTGGGATCCATCTTAAGGGGAGACACCAAGGCCTGATACTATGGTATGTTTACAGACATGACCGTAGCATGGCTGTCCTCTGAGAGGTGCAACCAGCAACTGACTGAGACAGATGCAAATACTTACAGCCAACCATTGGACTGAAGTCAGGGACCCCTATTATTAGGGGAAGGATGGAAGAAGCTGAAGGGGAGAGAAACCCCATAGGAAGACCAACAGTCTCAACTAACTCAGATTCCAAGGTGCTCCCAGAGACTGAGCTACCAACCAGGAGTATTCATGGGCCAGTCCAAGGCCCCTGGCACAAATATAGGAGAAGTCTACCTGGTCTGGCCTCAGTGGGAGAAGATATGCTTAACCCTCAAGAGACTTGAGGCCCCAGGGAAGGGGGAGGTCTGGTGGGGGGTACCCTATCAGAGGCAAGGGGGAGGAGGAATGGGATAAGGAACCGTGGGGGGGGGAAGGAGAGGAGGGCAATGACTGGAATGTAAAACAAATAAAATAAAAGACATGGAGTGCTGACTTAGATGACTCCAGGCGCCTGCCAGCATGGTCTAGCTGGGCCTCAGGGCAGTTCTTACCAATTTTGGGGATGACCATGCCAGCTTGCATCCCCACCCTCTGGTCTCATTTTCCCCACATTCTAGCCAGAATTTGTTGTTGTTTGTTTCTCCAAGGATAGCTGTTCTGATTGGGGTGAGATAGAGTCCCAGTGTCATCTTTCTTTAAATGTCTCGGATGATTCAAGCTGTTGAACACTGTTTCTGTACGTATTGCGCATCTGTTCCTCTGTGAAGCTGGCTCATCTCACTAATTGGATTACTTAGTCTCCGAGTGCACTTTTTTAAAGACAAAATTCTTTCCCCAGACACAGAGAATTCTTAGAAGGAAGGCAGAGTTAAGGTAAGTCATGTGGCGAAGCTGGAGTGGTAGAAGCTTAGTGTGTAGGATCTGCAAGAAGGGTCTGCTGCCCCCGCTACTGGGGATCAAGATGGAGGGGTACATAAGAACTTAGCTGCTTTCCCAATGGATCCTAGGTGTAGAATGCCCATTCCAAGCAAGCTGCAGGCACGAAGGACAGCCGGACAGCCGTGGATACTTGATGTAAGATGGGATGGGGAGATGTATTTGGGCAACTTTGAACGGAGAGCTGGTCCTGGTCCTATCCTGTGACACGAAGAGAAGTTCACTGTCAAATGAATTAAATAGGCATTTACAATGCTGTTTAGGGAACACCCATGAGCAGCTATGCTCAGGCTAATCTCTTGACTGGATTTGGTCCTCATGACTTATGTACAGTTTCACTTCTTTCCTAAGGCAAGAGATCTTTAATCATTTCCCACTAAGGAGACAGTGTCCATGCCTAAATACTTAGCCACTGCAGTACTGTTTGCTAACATCTGTGGTCAAAGTAAGAAAGTATGGCATTCTCGTTGCTAGTGCTGCTCTTTCTGAGTTTTCAAATGTCTGAGGTGGGAGGGGTGATGGAGCAAGGACGGCAGCCCCATGGTTTTGAAGATGAAGTCTTTCTTTCTCTCCTCCCCTCCCTACTTCCATTCTTTTTCTTTCCTTCCTTCTTTCCTTCCTTCCTTTCCTTCTTTCGTTCTTTCTTTCTTCACTTTACATCTCGATTGGAGCCCCTCCCTCCTCTCTCCGGTCCTACCCTCACAAGCCCCATCCCCCATTGCTCTTCCTTCTCCTCAGAGAAGGGGAAGTCCCCTATGGGTACCAACCTACCCTGACACATCAAGTCAAAGTGAGACTAAGGGAAAGCATCTCTCACTGAAACCCTGACAAGGCCATCCAGCTAGGGGAAGAGGATTCAAAAGCAGGCAACAGAGTGAGAGACAGCCCCAGCTCCAACTGTTAGGAAACCCACATGAAGACCAAGCCTCACATCTGTTGTAAAAGTGTAGGGGGCCTAGGTCCAGCTCCTGCGTGCTCTTTGGTTGGTGGTTCAGTCTCTGTGAGCCCCCACGGGCTCAGGTTAGATGACTCTGTAGGTCTTCTTGTGGTGTCTTTGACCTCTCCAGCTTCCTCAATCCTATTACCGACTCTTTCACAAGATTCCCCGAGCTCAGACTAATGTTTGGCTGTGGATCTCTGGATCTGTTTCCATCTGCTGCTGGATGAAGAACTTTCAGGAGACGGTTATGCTAGTCAAGCATAGCAGAGTATCATTTAATAGTCTTGGGAAGGGAAAGCCAGTGAAACATTCTAAAGCAGTCTTTTGGCTCCCTCTAGTGGAATAGTACGGAATTGCTTACCCAGCATTAATCCGAACCGGGTGACACCTTGTTTGGCAAATAGAGAAGCAATCTTAAATTAGTTAGCCCGAACCCTCGGCTGTATAACAAGGATTGAGGGCTTGGCTAAGGACTTTAGGTAAATTTCGTTAGACCGAATTTAAGGGATAAAATGACTAAGCCTTTGTTAAAAGGATGTGACATTTTGGCACTAATCTTACTAACTTTGAAAACTAGCTCTTTCTACCCCACCATCCCCATGCCTTAGCATTCAATAAAAAACCCACCCCAAACCCACGCGGTGCTGAAGAATTGTGACGGTGAAATACGCCCTCTATCGGTTTAGATACTGTCCCACCGGTGAGTCGTCCCTTTGTTTAGAAACTCCAAGCAGAATACATGCCCACGCAGAGGCTGTTTCTCCGCCTTTTACTGTTGGAAACTCTTCCTCCCTCCACAAGATATTAGTTACATACTTAAAACAGGTTTTTTAATAGCAACAATTAAGATGACGAACATTTTAACTCCTCTCTCCCACTGTGGGTCCAAGGAGCCCGCCGCCTGGAGGTCAGAGCCGGCACTGCAGGACTTCCTACTCGGGATTCTTTCCCTTCATCTGTGTCAACGGACTCTTTCCTAGCCCCTGTGCTCCAACACCAGCCTTCCTCTTTATGATTCTGCACCATTAATAAGATGAAACTACATGGTGCCCTGAGCTCATTCTTCGTTGTGATGGCAGTCATACGTGGCAGGAGAAATGACATTAGGCTGGGGATGCCTAAGACTTCTGCTTCTGGTTGGCTGGGGTGGGGGGGTGGGGGGGCGGGAGGCTGGGGTGGGGGTGGCCCTTCACAGGGAATATATAGGAGCTGCTCCCTCCCTTTTTCCCTCCCTGCCATCTTCTTTCTTAGACCAGACTGCTGACCTCAAACCCGTCTCCTGAGAGCTGGTATTACAGTGGTGCTGAGGGCACCACTATACCCAGCGTTTCAGATGGTTTCTTGCACGCTCTCAATATGTCACCAGCATGAGGCCCATACCAATCTGACTGCAGGCAGTGGGGAGATGCACCTATGCTCCAAACCACCTCAAGAGTGAGCTTAGAAACTCATCTATCTGAGGGGTTTTCTCTTTGGCTTAATTCAACACCTTGTTCTTTTTTTAAAAAAAAAAAAGTTTGAAATGAAAATAAAGAGTTATGGAAAGATTAGTTCCACGTGCCACAGTCCTCATTCCTATGTTCCTTACCTATGTTGTCTAAAGAAATCCTTTGCTCATATTGCATTTAAAAAGGAAAAAAAGCACCGTTTTATTTAAATCCTTACATACCTGCACCTTCTACTGGATTGTGAAGACCCACTCGTCAACATGTTCTTTCCCATGGAGAAGAGAAGGCAGATGGCCAGATAAAGGCAAACTGTGTGACTTGCACAGAAGCAGGGTGCAAACCTGGAGCCAGGTCTCACCAGAGGTCATGGCAGTTACTTGCTTTTCTTCTCTGTTGTCTAGGTCCCCTCCTATCCTACTTGGCTTCCTATGCTGTGAAAAATGCCATGTCTTAGTCGCTGTTGAGCTCAGGTGAGGGATCAATATCCAAAGGCCTTCTAAGTCCATATGATCTGGCCAGAATGAAGACATGCCCAGGATACAGTATGATCTGACGAATCAGAGAAAGATTTGACAGAATGAGTCAGCAATAGGATACACTCAACTCTCAGACACAAAAGAGAGGCTGCTGGGCAGAGAGAGAGAGAGGCAGAAAGGGGTCATATGATGCCAGGCAGAGCAATTCAGTCAGAAGCCAGGAGAAGCCACATTGAATCAGTCAGCTTAGAAGACTAGATTGTGTGAAGGCTTGACGCTGCCACGCCTAGGCCTAGGGATTGTCAGAACAGAGGAGGAAATGCTCTGGGCTCTGCCAAGCGCCAAGCCGTGTGTTCACACAGCCCAGGTGAAGGCCTCATCTCATCCCATCATTCTTAGGAAATAAAAGTGACATTTGCAAGACATTTCTTCCATGTGGCAGTGACAGAGCCTAGAACATTCAGCTCGAGGGTTGTTACATGGCCTAGTAATAGACTGCTACTTAGAAATTTATCCCAAAATTTATTGGCTTAAAACAATCCCCTTTCTGTTTCCTCTATTTTGTTGGTCTCAATCCATGCAAACTCACCTGAGGTGTTCTCTCCATGTGAGATAAAATTGTTGCTTTAAAAGCATTTTTTTATTTTATTTACTTTGATTTTATGTGTATAGGTGTCTTACCTGAATTTCTTTTTTTGAGATTTTATTTAGTTTAATTTTCTGTGTATAGGTGTCTCACCTGGTTTATGTCTATGCAACATGCCTATGCAGTACTCAAATGGGCATCAGATTCTCTGGAACTGGAGTTATTGATGGTTACAGCTGCTGTGTGGGTGATAGAAATTGAGCCATTTCTTCAGCCATTTCCCCAAGCTACTACCTTTTGGTTGTTGGAGCTATGCTGGTTTGCTTTGTGACAGGATCTTGCTCCCTCTCTGGGTTGGACCTCACCTCTTTCTTTTACCTTGAGGAGCCTGGGATTGCAGGAACACAATCCTATATAGGACAAGACTACAGCCACGTAAGTGTGTAACTGGAGCATGGTGGTTGGTTCCAGAGAGCACCACTGATATCTGGTACCTCAGCAAGGTAGTGGAAAGCTGGATTCCACTGGCTGTGCATATTGCCCTTGTATGGCCATCTCAGAGTAGTTGGTGTCTTACATGCTGGCTTGCCTTCCCCAGAGAATAGACTGATGCAGCAACATCATAAGCCATGGAGTCTGGCTTCTGCCATCTTTTGCTAGTTATATAGGGGCTGTCTTAGATTTTAGGAGAACTTGGCTCTCTAATTCTGAGTGGAATTGTGGCCACTGTAATTTACCACCACATCTGATGTAGCCCTCCTCCAAGTTCCAGCTTATGGGACTGTGTGGTTAGGCTATTGTCCAGACTGGTGTACTGATGAGCAAAGCGTGCTCAAAGGACCTCCCTTACCCTTTTCTGACCTGCTTACAGGCAGCCACAAGCCCGATTCCCCGTCCCTCAGAGTTTCCTGTTCCTCACAAGCCTGTCCTGGTCTCTCCAGAGTAAAACACTGTGGCAAGCCACCATGCTCAGCCTCTCCCTGTTCTCACCCTCCTTCCTCTCCTCTCTCACTATTCAGGGGCATCACCTCCCCCATCCCCAGGTTAGCCCCCTCCCTCCTCATTCTCTGGCCTGTGCTGTTCTGGCCTCACATGTACAGAGCCAGAGATAGACCCCATCTTCCCTCTGTCACCATCTCTCTTCCTTTCTCAAATTCGGCTCATTCAAAGAGGTGTGTGTGTGTGTGTGTGTGTGTGTGTGTGTGTGTGTGTGTTATTGCAAATGCCCGTGGGGAACTGGAGAGGGCATTAGATCTCCTGGACCGAAAGTCACAGGAGGTTGTAAGCTCCCTGAAGTAGATGCTGGGAACCAAACTCCAGTCCTCTGGAAGAGCAGTGAGTGCTCTAATCACTGAGCCTCACTCCAGCCCTACAGATGCAAGTCTTATTTAAATTAATGCCATTTAAAAAGTACTAAGAAATTAATTAGACACATTAAAAAGAACATTTTGCTCTTTTAATGTATTTTTAGTGATTGACTTTGAATTGTGAAATGGATTTCAACAGAGAAGGAGGATCTAAGAGAAGAAAAGGAGGTGAGATTAAATTACATATATTTATTGTGTCTTAAAGGATGGTGCAGGCAGGCTTATGTGTCTGGTGACTACAGCTGTTTAGAACTCTCTCCTAGTATAGCTGTGTAGAGTTGAGAGACACCCCTTGGATCCCAGTCACTGGCCATTGTCCCTGACTGCCTTAGTTAGGGTGACTATTGCTGTGATGAAACACCATGACCAAAAACAAGTTGGGAAGGAAAGGGTTTACACTTCTATATCACTGTTCATCACTGAAGGAAGTCAGGACAAGAACTCAAAGAGAACAGGAACATGAAGGCAGGAGCTGATGCAGAGGCCATGGAGGGGATGCTGCTTACTGCCTTGTTCACCATGGCTTCTCAGCCTGCTTTCTTATATAACCCAGGACCTAGGTGCCTAGGGATGGCACCACCCACAGTGGACTGGGCCTTCCCCCTCAATCACTAATTAATAAAATGCTATGTAGGCTTGTGTACAGCCTGATCTTATTAGAGGCATTTTCTCAATTGAGGTTCTCTCCTTTCAGGGACTCTGGCTTGTGTCAAGTTGGCATAAAACTATACACATCATACTAAACATGGCTCTTTTTCTGGAAACAAAAGTGATTTGCCATCCCCCCCCCCAAACTGCATTCATTATGTTTTGAAAAAGACATTGTGGATTTGGTTCAAAATAGATCAGTGATTCAAAGGAGTAAGAGAAAGCTCCTTGTGTTCATGAAGGACAGAGAGAGAGACGAGAGAAGGAAAGAGGGAGGCAGAGAGAGAGAGAGACAGAGAGAGCAAAGAGAGAGACAGAGAAACAGAGAGTGACAGACAGAGACACCTCTGACACTGGCTATTGGGCCTGGCCAAGACTTAGAGGTTAGGTATGCCTGGACTTGCTCTAGATAAGAGGTATATCCAGGAGCAGGTACAGGGTGTCTGGGTCACGAAGGGTTGTCTGCTTTTGAGTATCGTGCAAGTCTGAGTAGTGTCAGTCGTCTATTCACCCCCAAGAAGTTGCAGACAGATAATTAGAGCTGTTGATTTATTAGTGGCTACAGTCACAGATCACGCCCCTAGAGAGAAATGAATACAGGCTGGCCCAGCAGCTGGATCCAGTTTTCTACCCTGAGTATGATGCACCTCAGCACAGTCACCCAGGCTTGCTTGCAGAGTCTGAGCACCTGGGAGTAGCCTCTACCTTGTGCTCTGAGCAAATCGGCATGTGTCTTAGTATCTGTGGGCTGGCAGATGCTGCCAGGCTCTGCTGAGAACACAGTGGGAGTATGATGGGGGGCCTGCAGGATGGATGGTACTTCCAGGTATGCATTCTTGCCGATTTATTTGGTCCTTCTGGCTCACATACTGGTTCTTCTGATCCAGCTGTCTTAGGTTTATTTCCACTCCTTAAACTGACAGAAACCAGCTGTGGGGACCACAGGCCAAATCCCAGCTCCTCTGGGTTTTGCTTTCCCCATCTGGACAAGTTGGAATTAATTATAAAGATCCTTTTTTGGTACCCGAATTCAATTTTATTTCAAGTACACTTGAATAGCGTGCAGCTTGCAGATAACCAAACCTATTTATTCTCCTTTATTAGGCATTGTGTGAGAATCGACTGTTTTATTGTACAGTCAGTCAGCAACGTTCTAAAGTATGTCTAGGTTTTCTAATCATCCCTGATTTTACACACGAGGAAACTGAGGCACACAGGGGCATTTTTACAAACTTCCTGAGACCACACAGCTATTTCGTGGAAGAAGCAGGATTTGCACAGTAGTAGGTTTCAGAGGCTCCGTTTTCAGCCACACTGCGGAGCTATGAGACCCTGGAGTGGCAATGAGAGTGGTGTTTTTCTCTGAGAGACTCATCTGAGGTTGCACAGCAGGGAGGGAGGCAGGGCCCTAAGTGAAAGCCAGGGCTTGTCTCTAAAGTCTATCTTCTTACCCTGTACTGGGATAGCCTCATGTGCAATTCATAATGGCAGACCAGTAGAAGCAAAAGTGGACATGTCCAACCGAGAATGTTGGTTAGGCAGACCCGGCACAATCATCCAGAGTGGCTGGTGTGTCTGAGAGCTCAAAGTAGAAGGACATGTGGAAGGCGTTTACGATCCAGTGAATGTGGAAAGCCTTTCCAAACAGCAAACATGTCCACAGTCTTACCTCTCTAGGGAGATACGTAATGAGACAGAAGAGTGAAACAGAGTGTCTACCCTTTGAGACTGATCAACAAGAGTGTAGTCTGATATCAACACCTGATAGCGGCATGGGAGATTGGGCTGTATCTACTGTTGGAGGGAGTGGACAGGAAATGAAGGTGGCAGCTTTGAAATGCGTGTGCCCCTCAACCCAATAAATATACTTGTAAATACATATCATAAGCAACCCTCATAAAGAAACTATTCCTTGTTGGTAGAGCATGCTCTTAGCATGCAGGGGACCCTGGGTTTATTCCCCAGGATCAGAAAGACACATACAGAGAAACTCAAAAGAGGAGTCTCTGTGCCACATTTACTGTAACGATAAAACAACAGAGATGATCTACATTTTGACAATGGACGAATAAATAAAATGTGACACACTGGCCTAAAAGACAACACACAGCCAGTCAGACAAATCTGTTAATACCACAAACACCACCAAAACATTGGCTTATTGAGTTTTGCTATATGTATGTCTGTGCATCATATGTGTGCAGTGCCCCCCAGAGGGCAGAAGAGCCCTGAACTGCAGTTTCAGATGGCGGTGAGCCACCATGTGGGTGCTGGAGATTGAACTCAGGTCCTCTGGAAGAACAGTCAGTGCTCTTACCTGCTGAGCCATCTCTCCAATACCACATGTGTCAGTGTACAGGGATCTGAAAAGTGCAGAGTGGGTGTAGGAAGTTCAACACCAGTATGCACAGTGATCACTGTTTATGTCAATAATATAAAGGCACACACAATACTGTGCTGCTTGCTTATGGGGAAGAGGAAGGGGAGCAGAACACAGGGGAGGAATAAAGGGGCAGTGTGTAATTTACACACAGAGAAGTATTGTGTAGTAGGACCTTCTTCTTTACTAATTCTATTGGTAACTGGTGCAGGCTAGTCTAGGCTACACACTTCTGTGTCAAACTTGTTTAAACCACGACCTACGTGCTCTTATTACTTTTGCGTGTACATATGTGTGTGCATGATGCATGTGTTTATGTTACATGTGTGTGTGTGCATGCTCCATGTGTGTTACGCGTGTATGTGTATGCATGTCACGACTCATGCTTCAGCCTGTTGAGTCTGATATTGCAGGTCTCCACCTTCATGCCTGGCTAAGGCTTGTTCTCCTCAGCTCCGGATGTGCCTCTGTCCTGCTGATCTCTTTCACAAGCTGGGCCCCATCAAGCTGCTGCCCTCAGCCTGATTCCCCCCCCCCCCATATCCCCATTCCCACCTTACAGGACTTCTAGGCCTGACCCAGGAACAGCAAGAGGGAGTCCGAGATATCAAAACCTCAAACTCATAAAAATGTACTGCGGGATCACTGATTGAACGCAGCTGCCAGCCTAGAGGACCCAGCAGAGGGGACCCAGCAGAAGCACTTTGCTGTTTCCCAGTTGAAGGATTTTCCTCTGTCATTGGCTCAGGGAAGAACCCACCAGCTGTGTTCCTGGCTGTCATGCCCTTCCCTGCCCCGAAAGCAAAATGTAAATGGAGACTGCTTTTGTAAAAATCCTTCAGAAAATCTTCAGTGCTGTGTAAGAGGCTCAAAGTGACATAAACAAAGTGAATAAATCAAAGTTTGGCATGAACAGGTTATGATTTTTCATTTTGAAAATCACATGGGATAAAAGAGAAGAAATTAACATCTAAGGGTCTGTGGACCCAGCGCTGAGCCTCGGAGCAGAGGTTACATTGACGTCACCAGCGGGTCATTCTCTGAGGTCACTGCTTTCCCAGGTATGAGAATGCCTGGCCTAGAAAAGGTGGTCAGTAGGCATCGGCTTACCCACTGAATGCAGAATGGTCACCTGCCTGGCTGTGTACTGAATAAAAAAACTTCCCACGGTCACAATTAGGACGCCTTTTGCCCCTTGACTCAGACAACTCTGGTCTTCATCAGCTGGCCTTTTTTCTTTAGAATGGTCTACTTTAGATGACAGTTTCTTTGGCCGTGTGCCAACACACTTTTGTACTAAATGGATTATTTTATGAAGAAATTAAAATCAGTTCCTGTTGTGGATAGCCCTGGTGTTGTTTGTATTTCGATGCTAATTCTGCTCTCCTGGGAAGGGCTGCGGACCTGGAGTCACATACCCGGGTGACTTCCTGTGAACCATCCCCTAATGGATAAAGGAGTCAATCACTGGATGAGTAGGCGGGACTTCCGGGTAGGAAGAGAGTAGGCAGGAGAGATAGAGGCTTTTGGAAGGGGCTAGTGAAAGGACAAGATGTATCTACTAGTGTCTCCCAGTTTCAATGGTGAATCCTTCAGGTTTCGCCACCAGAGGATTTAGATTTAATACGGCTTACAAGATTAGGATTCAAGTTGTTGCGCCCAGAGATTGAGTTACCGTTGATTCTGAACTAAGTTTGTGTTGTGTTTTCCTTCACAGGGTGGCTTGACTGGGTTCCAGAGAGAAAGGTACGGGGCGGCAAAGCATGGGTTTGGCTGATGTGCACCACAAAGGTTGTGGGGGTTTTGAAGCATGAGGCTCGCATGGTAGCAACCCACCAGTGGGAATTTAGCAAGATGAGTGGAGAGATTTTGGAGCTCTGAGTCAGAGCGTCTCCATGAGATAAGAACAGGTCAGCCATTGCCTCCCAGGGCATGGCTGGCCAGCCCACTGGGGCAGAGAGTAGCTGGGTGTAGCAAGAGAACTTGCCGTTCTTTTAAATATTTCTTACAACAATTTCCAGGTACTTATATTTTTGAGCCAACTTTTCTATCGTGCTTTTCTTTTTCCTTTTTACCTTTTGAGACAGTTTCCTTGTGTAGCTCAGGGCTGTCCTGAATTCAAGATCCTCCTGTCACAGGCAGTTGAGCACTGAGATTACAGAGAGCAGGTGTGGTCCACCAATCCCAGTGTGAACATGGCTTGAATATGTTTTTTATGCAGTCTGAACTGATGTTCTGAGTTATAAATGAAGACAAAGATCTATTTATTCATTCATTCATTAGTTTTATCTTCTCTACAGAAAAATGGTCTATCACCAGCCTACCCCTGCCAGTGAGTTTACAAACTCGCTTGTAAGTTTTCTTGACTTTTGCCTATGTAGCATACATGCGTAGGTAGTGTCCATACACACAGGTATCGCATATACACACATGTAGCATTCACTTGTTAATGCCAAAACTAAATGTTTCTCATCGGCCTACTGAACTGTCTTTTCGTGACTTGATTATGAGATCTGATATATTACCATTATTTCCCCCGCTTGCTTATTCCTCTTTATTTTTATTTTCTTAGTGTTGACAATTGAACCCACGACGTTGTGCATGCTAGGCAAGCTCCCCCCCTGAGCCACCCCCCTATCCTTCCTTCTACTGTTACTGAATAAAACCAGAAGTTTCCGGGATCTTTCCTCCTATCCCGGTGGCACACCCATGGATGAACCACTCATGGCCTCTGTGGTTACTATTACCCCTTGTCTCTCATGACATCACACCCTTCTGTCTTTCACCTTCTCTCAACAGTCCTTCTCCCTCTCTCATGGGATTATGTGCTGATGGCTCTTACATCTCTGATGTCACCTTACAGTTTACACCTTATATCCATCTTGAGCGTCTAACCCTTGTTTCTGCATGTCCTCCAGGCATCTTCTCTGAAGTGTCTCCAGAGAAGACACCCCCAATGTCCCTCTTCTCTGCTCCCTGTCCTCTCAAGTGGCCATCACCCACCAGTCACCTAATCTGACGCCTGGGTGCCAGTCTTCATCCTCCTTTGACGTAGGCAATCCAGAAGTGAAGGCTGTCCAGGCCTGCAGTCTACCGCCCATTTCAGTTACTCTCATTCAGACAATGACTACTACTAAGTTTTCTTCCCATATCCACTTGCGACTGATCCTCCTCCATCCCCACAGAGTGAGATTCCAGAACATTCGATCCGATCAGGAACATTTCTTACTATGTTGCTGCCGCTGTTATCTCAGTTACTGGGTATTAAGTGCAGAGCTTCCTGCCAGGTAAGGTTCTACCACTGAGCCCCATTCCAGATCCCAAAATTCTGATAGTTTCCCACCACAAGAAGTCTGAACTTCTGGGTAACCAGCACATGATTGTCTCATTTTTTTCAGCCGTTTGTCTTGTGTTTTTCACTGAACTTTAACAGAGCTACTATATTTCATTCCATCTGCAAACTGTCAACTGCAAGATGATTTGTTACTTTATGTTTTTGTTTTGTTTTGTTTTTTGTTTTAGGTTTTTTGAGACAGGGTTTCTCTGTGTAGTCCTCTGTGTGCTTTGTTACTTTATGTGACATTAAGACAAAGTATTGTAAACCACATTGAACTTCAGGGATGAGAAGATGGAAGAAAATATGGATTTCATATCAAACATTGTTCTTCCCTTGGCTCAGTGGAAGCAGATACTGTGCTATCTAGGCCTTCCTATGGCCATTTATTCCTTTTCTTTCTTAAGGTTCCACTTTACCCCCTGATAAAACTAACTCTCTCTCTCTCTCTCTCTCTCTCTCTCTCTCTCTCTCTCTCTCTCACTCTCTCTCTCTCTCTGGCAAAATTAAACATTAGAAAACATTATCTATTGTACTGACCTTCTTGTGTCCCCACTTTTATTAAAACCTCATTTATTTCTGTGTTTGGAAGGAGATTGTTGGAGGCTTGATTTTAGGTTTTGACAGGAGTTGTCATTAGTGTGCTGCAAGGCCTTTTCAGCATCTCAGCTGGGTACCACATGTACATCCTCCATCAGCTGCCTCCCCTTAGTCCTGGAGAAGCCACTTTCTCATAACTGGAGAGGAACTTCTCCATCCAAGTATTAACCAGGCTGGACCTTGCTTAGCTTCTGAGAGCAGAGGAGATCAAGCCCATCCAAGCTGGTACTGTTGGCTGTAGAAGGGACAGTGTTGTACATGAGCATCAGTGTTCCATGCCTCCAGCCCTGGTGACACTTTGCCAGTGGGAAAAATACCATATTCTTTTTTTATATATATATGAGTGATTATTTGGTATCGTTAGGAACTGGGATCATCAGTATGAAGAAGAGAAGAGAAAGTAACATCTGAGGCCAGTGAGACATGTTCCAACTCATGGAGACAATCAGATCCAGCCCGGCTGCTTCCTTTCTCTTACCCTCTGCCGATTCTAACCATCAGATCACTCAAGTCTTCCATGATAGTCTGTTTCCTCAGATCAAAGCATCCTATCTCTTCTTGGACTCTGGCTGTCTATGCCACAGGCTGTGAGCTAGGTGATTGTGGCTCTCATTTGTGCATTTGCTGTCTCTCACTGCTAGGGTAATGAGCTCTTATAACCCATCATTTGGCTTTAAAGTGGCCACTGAAGGACCATCTTCATTTATCTAGATTTGTATGTGGTAGTCTCATTACGCAGATGGCTTAAAGCAAATTCTAGCTATATCATCCCAGCCACAAACAGCAATACACCTCTAAGCAACAGGAATACTCACCAAAGCTGTGCGATACTACTATTCTACACAAAACATTATGCATAAGTCTTTAATACCACAATATGTACATAATATGAAGACATAATATGAATGTGTTCAGTTCTTCCATAAATTATAGTTTGTTCAATTCCAAATGCAAGTAAGGTTTCTACTATTTTATGCCTTTTTTAAAAGAAAAGTCTCTGTTTTCTTTATACACACACACACACACACACACACACACACACACACACACAATTATTTATTGAAGAAATCAAAGCAGTTTGTCTTGGGTAATTTCTCTAATTACATCCATGTTAGACCATTTGCTCTATTTCTCTGCATCCTGTGTTATCTCCACACTCCCTGTGGCCCCTTGCCCTCTCCTACCTCCTCCCCTTGATCCCTCTTCTTTTTTTGTGTTAGGGATGGAACCCTGAGCCTTGAACATGGTGTGTGTTACACAAAGCTAGCATTATTCCAATGAGCACAGCCCAGCTTGATTCTCCCATTACAAACTAGTGAGAACTTGATGAGACTCATGTTGGATTTTTTTAGTAAAAGGACTTCAAAAATCTTCCCATGGTTTTCTCAATTAAAAATATTTTTGAGAATTTCATACATGTGTACTGCATTTACATAATTTCTATTCCTCCCTTTCTCAACTACTCTGATCCCTTTCCACTCTATCTCAAGCTCATGGCCTTTTTTTTTCCTATACTTTTTTATACCCTACAGAGTCCATTCAGTGTTTCTCATATGTACATGTGTTTAGAGCTGGCCACTGAGTTAAATACCTATTAGGGAGCTCATTCCTGAAGAAGACAGATTCTCCCTCTTGTTGCAGGATATTTGTTCACACTGTGAACATTGCAATTGTGTTTTTACTGGAAAAAAAATAAACCCTGTTTCTAGTGTGGTTCAGCCTTTATCACACACTTTTAACCTCTCTGGATGGAATACAGATCCACCCTTAAAACCCACCATCAATCCCAAACAATGAAGGTAAATTTAGTTTGTAGAAGGAAGTACCATGTTTGAAAGTGATGTCTAATTGAGTGGCAGAAAAAGTGATGAAACAGAGAAAGATTTGACAGAATGGGATATGCTCAAGTCTCATGAGGAGAGGAAAGGGAAGCTACTTACTTAAGGGGCAGTACAGAAAAGAAGGAGTTCGTTTTATTGGGACAGTTGTGAAAAGTCAGGTTGCAGAGAGAACAAGCTAGACACAGGTGAAGACAAAATGAGCCAGAGAATGAGGAAGAGTCAGAAGATTAGAACAGATTGCCAAAGATAGTATGAGGCCAAGCAGAGCCATTCAGGAGAGGCCAAGCAGAGTCATTCAGGAGAGGCCAAGAGAGAAGCCGAATGGAATCAGTCAGCCTGGGGAGGAGTCTGAGCCAGAACAGCTGAGGTGAATCAGCCAGCTGAAGATCAGAAAGAACTAGGAAATGGTGAGCATATTAAACAGTGAGTCTCAGAGGCTGAAAATATTCTGGGCCTAGATAAAATTGTAGGAAGGCTAGAAGCTTCCAGGAGCAGGCCTAGGTCAGCAGACAGAGGCAGTGAGTAAGCCTTGGAGATGACGATTGAATTAAGTGAATAAAAGTTACCTTTACACTTCTCTAAGCAGCCATTGGTTGCTTGTAGCTCTTTATCTAGGGGAAGGCCTTGTGAGATTTTCCTCGTCTCTGTGTCCACTGAAAAAGAGTATGATTGAACACTACTTACAAGTAGTCCCCTTAGTGTGGTTTCTCCACTAAAACTTGGGATAATTTGCTCTTAATGGCTTGAGGATTGCTTTTTTAAAGTTAATTTTGTTGTATAATTACATAAAGCATCCCCATGGTTAGAGACAAACCTCTGTGGTTTATTGCAGGAGGTTCCCTTCTTTGATGAGAGCATTTCTACTGCACACACTTACCCATCTCCCCAATCTCTTTCACGTAGCAGGTCTCGGGATTCATGCCACGACGATCCGCAGACCTAGGCTACTTTTCTTTTCATAATCAGACAATGTTCACTTACTTGTGACTGCACAGATGGCTTCCAGGCTTTTGAGTTTACAGGCAAGAATGCAGTAAATATCTTTTCAACTCTCTTTTGCATATTTTTGCCAATGTGTCTGTGATACCAGTTCCTAGAAGTGAAATCCCTCTACACTGAGGTTGCACCACATGGCCTTATGCCTGGCAATACATGCATGACTTCACTGCTGTCTTACTTTTACTTATTTGCAAGTTTCGTGGGTGAGAATTAATACCCCGACCGAGTTCTAACTTTCTATAATTTTCTTACTACAGAAACTACAAGAAAGTGACAAGGAAAGTTTCCTCTTATTAGGATTGGAGTCATGGGGAATGATGCATGATCAGGGGTATGGCTCACTTTTAATGCTCAAATTACAGCAGACACAGTCCAAGAAGGGCATATCTGTCCTTATGTCTCAAAGCTCATTGTGTGTGGTGTGTGTGTGGGGGAGGGTATCTCCAAAGAAGACCTCAAAGACAGCCCCTAGCTGCAAAGCTCATTGTATGTGTGTATGGGGGGTGTCTCCGAAAAAGACCTCAAAGACAGCCCCTAGCCACAGTCAACACAGAGGCAAGACCCACGTTTTCCTCCATGCCAAGCTCCCCATGGTTCAGGATCTCTAACACTGACACATGCCCATGGGTTCTCACTGCCACACTGAGACACTTCTGTGAGGACATCAATTCTGGGTATCCCAGCCACCATCTTTGCTAGTATGTACAACAAGGCTGTCCTATCACCTACCCTCTCCTTCCAAGATGTGTCAATCTCCCTGAAGTGTCTCAAGAAGAGCCCATTCTGTCTGCTTCCAGTTTCCAACATGTGTCTTATGGAGAGTTTCTTCTTTGGATGATTCAAGTCTCATCCAAGAGGCCAGCAGAAGAATGGAGGTCATCCCTTGTGCTGCTGAGCACTGGTCCCCATAGGAATCCTTGAAGCAGACAGATACAGAAACATGAGGACTCGTTTTAGAAGTTCTCGGCTGCACTAACAGCAAGCATAGCACTAGCCACAAGCGTTCTACATGGCTGTCCCTGTTGTTTAGTAATATTCAGACCTGCACATGTATGTTAGGTGTCTTCCTCAATTCCTCTGAGATACCTTATTTTTTTTGAGTCTTATTCAAATACCTATTCATCTAGACTGGCTGGCCAGCAAGGCCAGGTGAGCCTCTGACCCCCACCCACAGTGGTGGGATCCTATGTAAGCATCACCACAACTGTCTTTTGTCTGGGTGCTGGAAATTGGAAACAGGGTTTGTATTTTATGCGGCAAAAAATTTTACCCAGCCAAGATGTCTCTCCAGTCTCCTGAAAGATTCATTTTGATGGATTTTCTATCAAAGATTTATTCAGGAATTATATAGAAAATTAAATTCATGGAAAATGTTGTTAAACAAGAAGAGCAGAATGATTTTAATGAATTTTGGAAATACTACCTAGAAAATTCTAAGAAATACAAGTGTAGAAAATAGTCCTATAACATATAAATGTTACTCCCATGTTTAAAAAAGAACCCTCATGGTGAGTTAGAAGTATTGCTCAAAGACACATGCATAAACTTTATTTTTTACAGTCATTTCAACATTTGGCTATCTTATGTCATGAACCATCTACTGGTTTATTCTTAAGTAAAGTAAATTAAAACTACTTTTTCTTCTGTTTGTTTGTTTGTTTAGATGCACCCTGGGGAGCACATGCTTGGGAGTCAGGTGACAACCTTGGGTGTGAGTCCTAGCCTTCAGCCTTGCCTGGGTAGGGTCTGTTGCTTGCTACTGTTTGCCACTGAGGATTTTCCTGTCTCTGCCTCCCACCTCGAACCAGGAGCTCTGAGATTGCAACCGTGTGCTGCGGATCCAGACTCAATCTTTACATTGATGTAACAAAGGCTTTGCACATCCCTTCAGCCCAGAACCACTTGTTAAGTGCAAATTACTTGTGGAGATTCCTGGACGCTCACGATCCATGGCAGAGTCAGATCACGTGACCCCAGGTGCTCCATGATGGTGAGCTTAGTTTCCTTCTGGATCTTTCCAGCCCACTTTTCAGAACCTTCATTTATCTTAGCAACAAGAGACCTTTGGGTTGTTTTCCATTGCTAGGATTCCTTGAGGTTCCCTTACTCTAAAGACAGAGAAACCAGGCAGAGATGCTGCCTTCCTTTTATTCCTGTCCAGGAAGACAGTTTAATGTTTAACATGAGCTCCAGGACTGGCAAATGCCTTAGGTCCATGTGGAAATGGCCACCTTGGCTAAGTTCCTGCCAGGGACAATTTCTTCTCCTTCTCACTTTATCTTGGTAACTCTCTCGGGCCAACACCACCTCAGCCTCCCTGCTTTCAGTTCACTGCCCCGTGTCTGTCAGATGCCCTGCAGAGAAAGGAAAGAGATAGTCAGCTGCCGAGGATACCAACTGGAAGGATCTTGTTAGAGGAAGATGCCTGTCTGCCTCATCCGAGTCCTGACCCTGCTACAAGGTTCTAGCCCTGTTACCCAGTCTTTGACCTCCAAAGAGGCAGATGTTGAATCAAGTGAAGCAGGAGAGTAGCCTGAAGAACATCATCTCATTTTCTGAAGCTCTCAGAGCGTCTTGGATATAACTGTGGCCTCAAGAAGGCCATTCCACCCCTTCAAGTCCATTCTTCTGTGAAATCAGACCTACTTCCGAACTGATTTTGCAAATGTTACTTCTTGCTTTCCCCCACACAGGAACTACCTAACCCAATTTCTAACCATAAAACAGTGCGAGCAGAGGCTCAGGTGAGGACTCTGCAGCCCCGGGGGTGTGGCCGTCACTGTTTGGCTGAGCTCTCTAGGATTCAGTTTCCTTATCTTGGAAGTTCAGAATTTGAGCATGCTGATTCCTCCTTTTCTGCTGTCTGCATCTCACTGTGGTTTCTGAGTTTGTTCCTATAGCCCAAGTGTGATAGCATCGATAGACAAAGCACATCATGTGCTATCATTGGGGGCCTGAGAGATCCAGTGTTATGACTCATGTATGAAATGTGCCTGTATTAAGACAGATAACACAGGTACTAGCATCATCGGTGGGCTACTCTGTTGAGGAGCTTAAACCAAATGTGCTATAGGGAGGTAGGGAGATAAAGCCTACTTGGAGGAAGGACGACACTGGGGCTGTGCTTTTGAAGAATCTATTCCAGCTAACTCCACTTTCTGTTAGTCTTGTTTTCTCCAAGCTATGAGGTGCGCATCTCTGCCCACCATGCCCTTGTTCCATGATCTGCCTCAACACAGCCTCAGAAACCATGAAACTGCCTACCATGGACAGTGACCTTTAAAACTATGGCCCCGAGCAAACCTTTCCACTTTTTAAATTGCTAGTCTCAGGTATGTGTCATAGCTCTTCAGCTGCCGTGGTCTCTGGCCAAGTGGCTTCTTACCGAGCCAGCCCTGAGCAATGAGGCTTTGGTTATGTTCAGAAGCACATTCTCTGGAGAAGGCATCAAGTTGTATCCTGAAGCTAACGATGCACGAATGAGCGGCTGACGGCTGCCTTGCCATACTTAAGGCACCCGCCGCCGCCGATGTGTCTGAGAGTTGGGGAGAGCGAGCAGGATGCTCTGGGCAGAGCAGCACCCGTGACTGTGAAGTCAATCACGCAGTCCTGTTTATATTGCAAAATGTAGAAAATGGATTATTTTAATTGCTAATTGTTCTCGAGACCCCTACCAAGATATTTTTAAAAACGTGGCCTAAATGTTCTCCTTGACAGGCACAGTGAAGGAATTACAGTCCATTCAGCCGCTGACACGCTGCTGATTGAAGTACAAAGAGGAGTGATCAGGGTTGTTGGGTTTTTTCTTGTGGCTTTTAACATTTACAAAGAAAATGATTTCAAGGGGTATACCATAGAAAGATACACGTCTGTAAACAGTTACCAATCAGCCAAATACTCCCATTACTGGAAATACCTCCTCTCCTCTCGTACCAGCCCATAATCAGCATCGAAATGCAACATGAATTATTCTTTTGTTCCTGACTTGGAGGGAAGAGGATGGAGGGCTAGACTGAAGGGCATCCAGCACTCTGAGACACCAGGACCATGTCTGGGATAGCTTCACAGACTCAGACCGATCACTACACAGCCCCAGGAGGAGGCGGGACACTCTCGAAGATGGGGAGAGCGAGGGCCAGGAAGCGAGGAGGCTGCCAGGACCAAACACCTTGGCCAGGCCACATCCCTCCTGCTCCTTAGAACAGGGCTGGAGAACCCAGAGTGAGATCCTGTCTCAAACAAAAAAAGAAAAAAGAAACAAAAGGAAAGATACCCCGGTTTCTTCCTCCTTCACTCTCCACCTCAGCAAACATCACACACACATACACTCACACACTCACACATCCGTACACTCATACACATTCATACATACACACACTCACATATACATTCACACATACACACATACACACATATTCATATTCATATTCATATATACATACACAGAGAAAGAGAGGCAGCCACACAGAGAGAGACAGAGACAGAGAACACCCAGAGGTTATAAAAGCTTGAAACAACATATTTCTACATTTTCCCCAGCATGGAGTCAGTTGGTGACAGCAACCGTGAGACAGTGTTACTGAGGGCTGAATCCAGGGCTTCACACATGCTTTGCTTGGCATCATCTCTAGCGCTCAGTTATAACCCAACACTTTCTACAGGAACTTTAATACTTTCTGCAAAAATTATGCATTCCAACCACGCCCAGTGAGCTCTGTGGAGCATGTGGTAATTTAAATTTCCTATTACGTCATGCTTCAAAAATAAGGTGCTTCCCACAGAATCATGTTCTGAAGCCTAGGTCCCTAACTGGTGACATCTACTTTGGAGGTGAGTGCCATGCTGAGGTGTGGCACTGAGGTGACTCAGAGACACACTGAGAATGTGTGCCTGAGTCTGTATTTGCTGTGGCTCCTTCTTTTATTGCTCTAGCCACATCCTGTGTGGGAAGGCCAATGGCCCCTACCACACATTTCTGCTGCCAGCATGGACTGAATCCTCAGAAACCATGAGCCAAAATACTTCTCTCCTGCTCCTAATTCATTTATGTCAGATATTTTGTCATAAGAAAAAACCTAAACACACCTCTATTCTTATACTAAATTACATAAATCTTTGTTATTAAAACCATTATGTGGTCTTATTGTTTTTTTCTGAGACCAAAGTCTTTGATATTATTATTACACTATGTTTCCCTAATTCATAGTGTCTAAGGCCTACATCAAAGCTGAGTTAGGCCACAGTCACCTATGAAGCCATTGGGATCTTTTTAAAGATAGGCTTACTTAAGATTGATTGAGTGGATGGTGGCTTGCGACATGCCCAGGACCTTCAGGAAGAAGCCCCTAGGGAGCCACTGTGCAGCCTGCAGACTGAGGCTCCACCATCCTTACCATGAGAGCGTGTCTTAGGCCTTGTATTGAGCTCACTCTTCAAGCTTAGGTGGACTAAACAACACAACCTGTAGGAAGTGAAGGAACGCCACACTGCAAAATGAAAGTCCTACATAACCACTTCTGAGATTAGCTGTCGAGGACTTTCTAGGTGACAGTGCTTTTGTAGAACAACACAAGACAAAACCATCTGACGCAGCACTGGGGCCATAGGAGCATGTGGTGACAGAGAGAAGCTTGCTGTCCTGTGTAGGATGGGTGATGAGAAGTGTCAGTCTGTCCTTACCTATTCAGATCTTAACCTGAAGAGATGTCTGTGTGAGTAAAGGCACTTGCCATACTCTGACAACTTGAGTTTGATTCTCAGAACCTATGAAAATATGGAAAAGGAGAACTAACTACAAAGAATCACATGGTGCATAAAGGGAAAAGACCCACGAGAAAGAACAGCCAGGAAGCATCGTCAACAGACAAGCAGGTTCAGCCCAGGTACTCCTGGCCCTCTCCGCTCCTCCAGGGACTGAACAACTGAATCTTCCAAGATGGTAGTTATTTGGCTTTGAGGTTAGTCTTTCACAACACGTATATATAATTAAGTTTCTTGGCAATGGTAACAGAAAGTGATGGAATTAGTTTTCTGGGCTAGCATCCTTTTAAGTTAGCATTTTTTAAAATGTATATGAATACACTATAGCTGTCTTCAGACACACCAGAAGAGGGCATCAGATCCCATTACAGATGGTTGTGAGCCATAATTTGAATTAGGCTAGATAGTATGTGAAATGACACAAAATGTATAACAGATCTGCAAGAAGAAAATGGGGTGACTAAGTTTCCAACAACACAAAGAGATTTATGTAAATACTTTTTGCTAACAATCCAGGATTCCCAATTCATAAAACATCTGTATGGTTACTGTACGGTGTGTCCAATTGCTGGATTTTTTTCTTGTCATTTTGATTTAGAGTCATGTTGCTAAAAGAGCAAATTAACAGACTGAGACAAAAAGTAAACATTGATCTCAATATTTCATTTGAATATTTGAAGTTTATACTGCCGTAACAAAGAACAGAGGGAGAACATTATTCGTAGTCGCTAAAATTGACTCAATTCACGTGGACCCCACTTGTGAGTTTAAGGTTGAGTCAGTGAAGCTTTGGATAAGAAACTACAAGTCTCATCCACCACGGTGTGTGTTCCCCATGGTCGGCCACTCCCGTCCTCCTCTTCTTCACTGGGGTCTCTCACCGGGTCCATCCTATCTCTTCTGTTCTCTTCCCCCTGAGCCCTCAACTGAGATGCTAACTCAGGTTCCCTTCAGGAGTTTTGGGAACCCTCATCAGCCCGTGAGCCTGTGGAAGTTCTTCCTGGGTCCCACCCTGTGGTCTCACCCAAAGCCTTGGCAGCCAGTTGAAAGCCCATGGCCCAAGTGGAAGTCAGGTTGAGTTGTTTTCAGGTGACTAGGAAGCTGTGATTCCCCTGTGGCCAGTAACAACCTTCACCTAAACTTTCAGCAAACAAAGCAATGCATCCATCTGAGATACAGAACCAAGGCTTCACGAGGAGCGGCAAAGCACAGGCCTTCTGCAGACAGTCAGGGCTTGCTTGGTTTGAACTTCAGGGCCACACTGTTGATGCAAAACCTTTGGCCAGTGGGCTCAGGTCCATCAGGAAACACATGGCCAAGGTGGGCTTCACACTGCGGGGGAGAGACAACACCTTTGTCACTCTCCGGGAAGACAGCCCCACATGGCCTGCCACGTCCCAGAGCCTGGCAGCTGGGAAGCTGGCCTTTTGCATTAGACTTTGGTTCAAAATGGACAAACGGATATACACAAAGAGCTGTGGTAGTGAGCAGTCCTACTTCCCCAGGGAGCATGTGGGCAAGTGATTAAACTGAGGCCTTGACTTGTTCATCTGACAAACGGGGACATTAATAAGGAGCCATCATGAAGACAAATGAACACAAGGGGGGTAAGGATTAATACAGTCTGAGTGAGTGCTCAATAACCACTTTTCTTTCCTGCAGACAAAACTCAGCCCTTTCCATTTGCTAGCCTCTGCCAATTTCTAAAGCCCATGCATCAGGAAACAGTATAAAAACCAGTTTCCTTGGGCTGGCAAGATGGTCTAAACAGATAAAAAGCAGTTGAGTGAGTTAATCCCCAGTAGCCACAATGGTAGACAGAGAAAACTGACTCCTGAGACCTCCTCACCTCATATGTACAGTGGTGCTTGTGCATGCATGCACGCTCACACATGTGACACACATAATAATAATAATCATAAATATAACAATAATAATAATAAAATACAAAGCCAAGTTTTGTCTGGATCCTAGCCTCCCTCCCCAGGCTCCCAGAAGGAGTAAGATGCTGATGTCTCTGTCTGTTGATGGCATGATGTCAAGCAGGAACAGGGTGGAGAGATGCCACCTTCATCTTTAGTGCCAGGTGGGATGGGAGAGAGGGATCACTACAAGTGTGGATTCGAGTCCAGTGCATTTTGTTGACATAGTACCAGGGAAGAACAAGACAGGCACCAAGGAAAGGACAGTTCCTTCCCTTTCAGAGAAAACAAAGAAAAGCAAAACACATCACCTGCTTGCAGACCACCTCCATGCGAGGACATCCTAAGGAAGTGTCCAGGCATCTCAGGATCCCTGTGTGACTTTCATCTGAGCCTTTTGTGCCATGAGCCTCAGAAAATGAAGGCCAGCCAGTGCCAGAACAGTACTTCTTCTCAGAACTGTGGGAGTCAGTGCAGACAGACCCACAGCGTTAGAAGACAGTGCGGACCCAAGGCCATTACACATGGGTGTTAGCGTAATAGCAGTTTCTTAGGTCCCATTCCCTTGTTCTGAGCAAGACCCAACTCCCACTCCTTCTGCCACTCCTTCTGCCAGGTCTCAAGCTGGGCTTCATGAAGAGTCAGTTCCAGGGAATTATTCCTGCTGTCCCTTTGCTGTTCAAGATATTGTCTGGCCATAGTGAAATGAAGTATTGTTCTTTGAATGCTAATGGCTCTATATCTGACCTAAAAGAACCAGAAAGACTAAGGCTATGTGAAATCATTTGCATATGAGGATCCACAGATCAAGTGTACATACTCCAAAGGCAGAAAAGGAAGAGACTGAAAAGGAAGGACAGTGTTTGGGGGTAGGGTCTACATGATGGGGCACATCAGCACAAGACCCGATGAAGCAGAAGTCTGTAGCAAGGGAAATTTCTATTATCAGAACACAGGCTGTCTGCCCTGGAGAATGAGAGCCTCACATACCACTCTACATGCTACTTAGGGGTGTGAAGGTAGAAAACCACTCGGACTCCTGAGGACGTGGCTTCCTCACTGGGGTCAACAGCACCTGCCTTGTGGGGATACTTTGAGGCGTCAAGAAGACTCCTCCATGGAGCCAGGTGGGAAGCTGAGGTGAGGCAGGTTCTCATGAGCATTCATCATGATTACTGTCATTAGTCAATTAGCCTGGCACTCGGATTCATCGCTAGATGGAGCCTGATGCTTGAGTTGGTCTCCTGGGACGAACAGTGCTAATTGCTGGAGTGGGCTAAGGGGCTGAGGAGAGGAGGCAAGAGGACTGCTGGAGACCTGCTCCCAGAACACCTCACCCTCAGGAGCGGGTTCCAGCTCAGTGGCAGAGCCTGGCACATGCAAGGTCCTGAGTTTGATTCTTAGCATCATCCCAAAAGAAAGACTTAATAATCTTAGAACTCACACAGGAAAGGGTCTGTAAGCAACATTGGGAAAACAGAGAAAATTTCAGACAGCATAGAGATGATCCCCTCTACCTAAGAAAGAAACATTTTGAAGTTGAATCTTGCCTTAAACTAAGCAGACAAGAAATGAGTGAATTCCTAGCTCAGCTGAACACAGAGGTCATCAGGGACAGGGACAGATGATACGGTCTCAAACATTTTGGTCTCAGGACTCTTCTGTCTCCTAAACTATTAACTTTATAACCTGAATACTTTAGTATGGGTCATAAATACTAATATTCATTAAGTTTAGAAACATGACTTGGAATTTTAGAGTACGTAAGTATTATAGTACTTTTTTTTTTTGAGACAGCTTCATTGTGTAGCCCAAGATGGCCTTGAGTTCAGAATCTTCCTGCCTCAGCTTTTCAAGTGCTGGGATTATAAGCTCATATCACCATGTAATAAATTCTTGCTGGGTAGTGGTTATAAACCTTTAATCCCAAAACTCAGAAGGCAGAGAGAGGCAGATCTCTATGAGTTCAGGCTACACTGGCCTACAAAGTAAGTTCCAGGATAGCCAAGGCTATACAGAGAAACCCTGTCTCAAAAAGCAATAAATAAAAAAAGCAACAAAAAGTAATAAATTCTTTATGTGTTAACAGACATTTTGTGACTGTTATGTTTTCTTAATTGAACCAAGTTTCATGAGAAGGATTTCATTATTTCACAATTTTCCAAATATTTTTATTGTCCGTTTCTAAAGCATTAAAGCAAACCCTGATCTATGTCTCTCCATTCACTCTGCCTCCAGACTGTTCTAACTAAACTGTAGAATGAAGAAGGGGTTGGAGTGGGATGAAGAGCAATGGTAGAGGATCTATCTACTTAGCAAGCAGAAGGTCTGGGCTTCAAGCTTCAGCACCTCCTTGTTCCCCTAGAGATATCCTGGGCTTCTATTTGAGAAATCTCTGTAGTGACAGCTTAACTTCCAAAAGACCTTGTGGAAGCTACACTCCATTACGGCCGTGTCCTTACAGTGCTTTTTGATCCTCTGATGCCATCAGCTCAGGGAGGATGGGGCAACAGAGGGATCCTCACCTCACAGGGTTGTTAAGCAGAATCCCTTGGTGTTTTGGTATGTGTATGTTTAGAATAGTGCCTGATCATGGAAGATGCTGTCAGTCTTTTTAAATTTTGTTAGTAATTTTGCCAATAAGAGGTGGGTGTGGAATTTGAGCAGCCCTGAGTCCAGCTGGAAGCATCTGCACATTTGGGTTAGCTTCACCTGAGATTACTGTTGCAGCTTAGTGTTGGGAGCAGCCTTGCTTATACACTGAAGGCCTAAAGTCAGCCATAGGCCTAAGTCAGACATACATGCCTGCTAACACAAAGTCTTGGTCTCTGTGGGAAAACACTGACCCTAGAACAGATAGCTGTAGATCTTGTAGGCAGGCAGCCTCGGTGGAAAACTACCAGCCTGGATGGGAACAGGTAGTCATAGACCTTGTGGATAGGTAGCCTTGGTGGAAAGTGCCAGCTTAGATAAGAACAAGTGAATCAAAGACAGTCATAAGTGACCTGTTCCCTGCTTCTTCACCCAGCCAAAACCCTGTTCTGGAAGATATTTGTACTCCCCCTGAGAATACCTACGGTCCAGTGTCATCCCCTTCCCCACATCCTGCCTCTATGTGTATATAACCCCTGTGTGAAAAAAATTAAAAACACGGTTTAGTCAGCCTATAGACAAGCTGTCGTTCTTTGTGCCCCCGTCCTTCATTTCTCTCTTCCAGGTCTTCTGATCCCAGTTAAATGCCCCATGGGACTGGGGCAGCTTAGCACTGGGATGCCTGTCTGGTGTGCATAGCGGGTGGGGCGGGAGGCAATTCACCTGACTACTTCAGTTTTCTAAGCACCTCGCATCCTTTTCCCACCCCCCAGCATTATATACACTACTAACCATTAAAAGAATTTTGATAGAGAATTATGAACGCAATAAAGCTTTTTTTTCAAACCGACAAATGAATCTAAGGCTAATAAAAAGTCATTAAGGGCTTTATGGGAAACAATAAACCTTTACTGATGGAATTGGCAGAAACTTGGAGATTTTACCGAGTAATATAAAGCCCAAGATACATCATCTAAGACCGACAGTGTATATATGAAAGCAAACTAGGTACATGTTTAATTGATTAGCAGGTTACATGGCTCACTCCTCTCATACTGAGGCCACTCTGGATCATACACTCCAAGCTTTGTTCTGTATTTTTCTTCATTTGTTTTTTGGCCTTGTTCTCCCATGTTTATTTCCCCCCTCATTTCTGGATATCCCACAGCCCCAGAAACAACAGCAGAAGCAGTGGGTAGTCAATGATAACTCTAAATGGAACTGGGAAGCACTCACATTCATTTCTGAACAAGGATACACGAGGTTTTAAATAATATTACCTTGTTACTTGGGACATGCAGGACACCAGAACACAATACAGAAAAAAACAAACTAGCATCAGGCTCCCAAATGCTACTATTTTAAGAAGACTTATGATCATAAAGTACATAATCTTGAAATAGTTTTCTTTAGGTAAGGTCTCACTGTGTAACCCAGTCTGGCAACTTAAATTCTAGATCCTCCTGCCTCTGCTTCCTGGTCACTGGGATTGCAGATACGCCCCACCATCCTGGCATGGACACAATTTAATAAACCCTTCCAGAAACAGCTTGAGGGAGCAAAGAAGAAAGGTAGAGAAGGCAGGGGGCAGACCAGTGTCACCAGAGTCTCGGGTTAACAAGATGATCCTGGAGCTGGGTCTGTAGGGGAGCAAGCTGGAAAGTGTTGCTGGTTTGGTAACCCTCACTCAAGTTCTCAGACTAGAGGGAAGCACCCCAGGAAGAGACGCCACTCACTGCAACAAAGCAGAACCATGAGAGGGATGAGGGAGCTCTGTCAGACATGGCTGGGGACCAGATTCTGGAAAGGGAGCCTGTGGAGGAAGCTGGACAGATGTACCTTCTAGAGCCTGAGAGTGTCTGCCTAGGGTCCTACTGCTGGGATTTGGAATGATAGCACCAGACGGTGAAGACACTAGAGTAAGACGCAACTTACTGAGACCTGGATAGTAAAGTGTGGCCTAGTGTAAGGCTAGTTGCAATGGGATCCTGGGTAAACCATCCAACCTTGCCGGGCCTCTGTACCTCCCAAGAAATGAGACCACTACGGAGAGCCACTGAGAGGTCTGCCGAAGTGAGGGCGCACACAGCAAACCATCTCGCAGGCAGTGCCTTAGTACTGACGCACTTCCTGTTCCTGTGACCCTGGAGCTACTTGCTAACACTTACTACATGGGTCACTCCTAGGGTCTGAACACAGTTTCAGTTCAAGTTGAAAGTTCATTGTCACATGGCAGTGCTGACCGATGACTGGGTCCTAAGAGGGAACACTGAAGTTCTTTCTCACAGGACTTGGTTTCCTAACAAGAGAGCTGGTTGGTAAAACAAGCTCTTTGGTTGGTAAAACACAAGACTATCCTTCTGTTTTGTTTATTTCCACCGTGTTTGTTCACCCTTTGGCCTTCTCGCTGTTTTGAAATAGCACCAAGCCCTCACTAGAACCCAAGAGGCTGTGGCACCATCTCCTCAGACTTCCCAGCCTCCTGAGGCCTGGCCCAAAATAAATTTCTCAGTAAAAACTGGATGAGATGTTCTGTCTCAGCAATAGGAAGAATTGATATAAGGATGATGGGCAACTTTCTTACAGACCCTAAACACATACAGACACCCAGACAGCCTTCACCACACCCTATAAATGCATGTTCTTTAAGAAGAGTGTGTTTTAGAATGGAAATGATTATTATGATTTGTTTGATTTGGTGTTAAATGCCCCCTAAAGCCCGTGTGTTAAAAGCCTTGGTCCTACTGGCAAGAGAGAAACTATTAAAAGATGGAGTCTAGCATACAGTCTTTAAGTCAGTGGACCTGAAGGAGACTGTGGGAGTCTGGCTCTTTCCTCTTCCTCTCCTTTGCTCCTGGCCATGCAGTTGGGGCTTTGCTTTACTGCCATAAAAAATGAGACCTCCAAGGCAGTGAGCCAAGATAACCTTCTTATTCATAAATTAACTAGTTCCTGTATTTATTATAGTAACAGGAAGCTATATGGCTATATTCATAGTATAGTAATGAGAAGGTAGATAGATGTATTTTTGTTTTCTTCATCAGCAAAAATTCAAAAGTTCTTAAAAAAAGAGAAAAAAGAAAGAAAGAAAAGGAAGGAAAGAAGGAAGGAAAAGAAAGAAGGAAAGAAAGAAAGAAAGAAAGAAAGAGAAAGAAAGAAGAAAAGAAAGAAAGAAAAAAAGAAAGAAAGAAAGAAAGAAAGAAAGAAAGAAAGAAAGAAAGAAAGAAAGAAGGAAGGAAAAGAAAGGGGAAACTTTACATTTAAAACTAAAAGGGCAGAAAAGCAATAATAAAGACTCCTGAACTAACTGCCAGTTCAGTGAACCAGCCACTTGATAAACAGGCTTTCAGAATATTGATTGGGTTGCCTATGGATCTGGGCTATTTCTCTGTGAATCAGGTTTGATCACATAACTTTCTTAATTTGAACTAGCATTGTGTTAATGCAGAAGCCACTGGCCACACGTGGCCCCTTAAGCTTAAATTTTCCAAAACTGTAATCATAACAAGTCCAGCTTCTCAGCCACAATGACTGTACTCTGGATGCCCAACAGCTGCCTGTAACCTGGAGCTTCTATGGAGATCTGCTATAGAGGAAGAGTGTGTCCTTCGCCACAGCAAGCCCCGTGCTGCCCAGACCCCTCCACTGCCCCATCTGCTCCCCTAATTTGTGATGCTACGACTAAGCCTGTATGGTGAGGGGAGAGGAGCCCCTGGACAGTGGGAAGACCTCTTCTGGAAATGTACAGAAACCAGGACACCAATCCCGAGTCAATGGAACCTTAGAGATTAGACATTAGGAGTGTGTTACAAGAACAACTTCTCATCTTCCATATGGAGAAACAGGACACCTGCCCAGCAGCCAAATAATAAGAATGTAGTACCATTACAATATCTTCCAGTTGAAAGCAAGCTCATCAACCTAACGTCCTGACAAAAATGGTGCTGAAGAAGTAGCTAACTGCTCTGAAACCTGAGTCTCACACTTTACTGCCGCGATTCTGTGAACGGCACGTTTCGTTCTTTCTGCCATTTTCTGCCACACAGAACTCCCAAAATTCTTAAAATCTTCGAAAGAACAGTATCTTTGTGTAGTACAATACCTCAACTGATGGATGGCAGCCCTCTATTTCAATGCAGGATGGGTCCTCGTAACCAAAGTGTGATTAGAATGTTGGGACTTTCAGCCCCACCCCCCCAACATTCAGGGAAGGGAGCCGGAAGCTCATGATCATGATTTTGGAATGAAGCCTCTGTCAGACCTAAAAGGAGGCAGGGTCTGGGAGTTTCTGGGTAACTGAACTCCTGGAGCTTCTAGAGAATTTTCCCAGAGACAGCATGGAACCTTGTATCCTTCCCTTGAACCTGTTCTATTTTTCTCTTTAACTCTGTCTTTCAATAACAGTGATACCTTCCAGTAAACTGGCAAACGTGAGAGCTTCGCTGAGCTCCGTGTATTGCTCAAAGGAAAACAGGGAGCACAAGGGAATGTAGGAAGCCCAATTTAAGAGCTGGTTGGTCAGAAGCACAGGTCACAACCAGGAGAATACGCTTGGCATCAGAAGTAGAGTATAGGACGTGGGGACTGAGCTGTCTACCTGTGGGATCTGCCTCTGTCACCAAGTAGACAAGATCAGTACTGAACTTAAATGGAGGATGCCCCCAGCCTGCATCTGCTGAGAGAACTGACTGCTTGCTGGTGAACAAAAGGCCTCACAGCTCTTGATTTCAGAGGTGCAGAGATGGCTCAGTGGTTAAGAGCACACCACGCTCGTGTAGAGGGCATGGGTCTGGTTGACAGCACCCACGTGTCAGACAGCTCCCAATAGCCTGTAACTTCAACTGCAGGGGCAGCTCCGGTTTCCTGTGCTCCTGTACACACACAGGCTCACACACAGGCTCACAAATGCACACAAACTCTTGAGATTACAGAAGTCTATATTGACTGCTGTGATGTGGCAGGGGAAGTCATGTGTTCTTCCAACATTACTGTAGAAGCAATGACTTCATTTGCTAACTTCGCTCTGGTCTTCCTTGGCACTCCTGGCCTGGTGGCTGGCAGTGGGCTCTTCCACATAGCTTCTCACCATCTCGGATGTGCCTGGGCCATAGCCTGGCCTCCTGAGCACGAAGGGAAATCGATCCTACACACGCCTGTCCTTTCAGGAAGGTCTGGCTTCCTAACGCAGCCCACATCAGCAGCCAGCTGGCCAAAAAGCCAGGCTGCTGAAAGCCCAAAGGACAGAGGAGGCTCTGCCTAATGGAAGATTCGCAGAGCTGGCTTGATTTATATTTTATTCTAAACCAATTTAAGGTTGATGCAAAAGAAAGGAAAACATCTTTGAAGTTCTGAAAAACAAGACTTCAAAGATGTTTTCCTTTCTTCTTCCTAGAATCTACTTTTTAAAGACTATTTCCTGCATATCTAAACAAAAAAAGCCTTTGTTGAAAGATTTTAGATGCTGATTGACTTAAAAGAGGCTTTGAAATCAAGGGACAATTAAATTTACTTTTAGCTACATAGAAGAGGGCACGGTATTCGCTTCTGTCAAGCACTGTGGGGGCATCAAGCCTCATAAAAGTCTGCTTTGCTAAATTAAATTATAAACCCATTTTCCCTGGGAGAGGTATAGTTTTAATCATATGGCCAAGCAAATACTATTAGGGTTTTGATTTCTTTAAATACTTTTTCCTCTAAAAAATTCTAATGGCTTTATCATGAAGTCCCCATCAGAATTTGTTTGCTCTCTCTTAGAGATACATAAAGCAAAACCATAAGCTGAGAAGCCTTGTCAGCTGCATTCAATGTCAGGGAAAAAGCAAGACAGATAAATCTCCTCCATGAACAGCTCTCCTTCCAACAGTAATAACAAAGGACAAAAGCAATTTATGGTCCCCTGGGGCCTGGGGGGATCTTGGTGGTAGCAGACAGTGGGTCCATGGGTTCAATCTTCAGCACTGAGAGTAAGAAAACTTCAGAAGTATTTATTTATCTAAGATCTCTTTTTATTCTTCGTCTTACCTGAAGAGTGGGCTATCACAGCACACACAATGGTACATCCCTGTCTCCTTGTTGTTCAAATACATTCCACTGAAAGGCTGAAAGTAAACAAGGAAGAAACATCAGCACACTGGGGCTGAGGGGGTTGATAGAGCAAGTATCAACTGTGAGGCTGAGGGCGTGGCTGGCTCTGTGCTAAAGTGCCTAGCATGCGTGAGGCCTTAGGTTCAATCCCCACCATAACAAAGAAAAAACCAACCGAAAACAAACAATGAGGCCCCAATCAAGGAATTAGACTAATTTGACAAAGTGCAAGTATCAACTGGGAAAAACCGCAGTCAGCTAAAAAAGCAGCCTGCAAGCTTCTTTATAGCCTGGCCTTTATCATGCCAAATATTCAAATTGTGACATTAATAATGCTTTGTATTTATGTACCACCTTTCATCCAAGAACATCAAAGTCCATGAGAAAGCAGGGGTACCAGTCCCATCCTCTGCCGCCCTGAAGACTTCACTCTCTCATTTCAAAAGAGCTAAAACAACAAGAGTCTAAACACTTGTCTAAGACACTTTGAGCTCGCTAATTAAAGAGGGGAGGTAAGGGGCTGGGAGTGTGGTTCAGTGGTAGAGTACTTCCCTTGCATGCATAGACCCTGAGATTGATCCCTGATAGGGATGGGGGGGAGAGGGTGCGGGAGAGAAAGGGAAGGGGAGAGAAAACACAAACACATCAAAAGCATCGTTCAATGACTGTGCCTTTAACACATCATGCCATGTGAACACCGAGGAGAGTCAATCAGCAAGCGTTGAATGATGACCCAGGACCCCAGTGCTAGGTCACCATATAGATGAAAGCACTACACACACAGGAGCTTAAAAACTATAGGTTTTCAACTGCTGAGAGGGGGAGGAGGAGAAGTACAGTAGTAAATGAGTGCAGGCCTATCTGACGCCCTCTTCTGGCCTCCTCAGGCACCTGCATACATGGTGCACATAAATTCATGAAGGCGCACATGTGCACGCACACAGACACGATACACACACACACACACACACACACACACACACATAATCTTTCAAAACTTTTAAAAAATCTTTTATCTCCCCAGTCAACAAAATTAAAAATAAGCTAACTCTAAAAGGCAGGTTATGGTGGCAAGCATTATCCAACCACACAGGTCACAAGACTCAAAGCAATAGAAGGCTGGCTGAGCCGCCAGGGAGTAAAGCTTTTCCATCTCTCCAGGTTTACCAACTAAAACAATCTTTTCATAGTAATAACTGCATTAAAAAAAAAAGCTTCCTGGGGGAACATGTTTAAATTTACTTGCTAAGTCTACCAGATGGGCACACTTGGATGCTTTCTGTCTTCAAAAGCCCTAAACTTAAAGTCTGGCTTAGTGACACAAGGCTGTAATCATAGCACAGATAAGACTAAGGCAGGAGGATCATGAGTTCAAAACCAGCTTGAACTATATATCCAGACTCTGTCAAAAAGCAAGCAAAGTAAGCAAGCAAGCAAACAAGGAAGCAAATAAATGAATAAATAAATAAATAGCACATTTAGCCACAAATATCTGAATGTGTCTAGTGAGCCGTTCTTTCACAGTGACTCCAGACATGAACACTGTGGCATCCCTGTCCACAGAAACCAGGCAGCCTACAGAATGCCAAATATAACTTCATTATTATAAGAGTCGGGGAGTTGCTATAACAGGAAGGAAAATACATAATTCAATGAATGGGACTATTACTTAGCCTGTGTCCTGCCATGATGGTTACCTGCGACCACCTGCCTGACATCTAAGGTCTCCTCATCCACTCTCTGATGCAGCCAAGCCCTTTTACACATTAGGAACAGACTCAGCTTCTACTTGTCACCTGTTTGTTCTGGTATTTACTGATGATCTAGTACTTAGTCAGTGCTGGGCTGGGTGCTAATGTTGCAGAAGGGAAAAACTGACTCAAAAGTTAGTTACCTTCCCCAAATTAAAACCATAGTTGTTGTTCTGCCCTGGTGACAGGAAACTGAGAAGACAGTCATACTTCCTGATGACAGACATGAGAGATGAACACAGGACACTCCCTTGGAAGCGGCGGCCATGAAGGCTTTGTGCGTAGACAGTGTCTGAGGAGGGAAGTGTCATTATTCTTCAAACCTTTCGTTACTAATGTGTAGAGATGATAGATGCTGATTATAGAAAAATGCCAATCACTACTGAGCTGAGCTCAGAAGAATGGGTAAGAAGCAAGCAGATGGAGAAGCAATGTGTTTCAGACAGGGAGGACATTCCAGTAAGAACGACGACACCAGGAAGTCAGGAGTGGCCAGCTCATGCTCTCCAGTGAGCGGACTGGGATAGAGTGTCTGTCTGGTCTGCTGAACGTGGGGCTGGAGGAGGACACTGCAAACTCGTCCACTGACTGTGCTCATGATCAGAGTGGTTGTGCTCACTCCCAGCACCAGGGGAAAGAGAGAAAGAGGGAAGAGAAGAGGAGGAATGGAAAACAAAACCATACACAATAAAAAGCAAAACAAACTGGAAGGGCAAAGAGATACCATTGGCAAGAAAGAAGGGGAGGTCGTGGGGAAGTCAATCGTTAATTCAGGCCTAGGTAATGCTACTGCTCCAGCTGGAAAGTGAAAAAGAAAAGAGGAAGGAGGTAGAGAGGAGGGATTGAGGAAGGAGGGAGGGAGGGAGGAAGGGAGGGAGGGAGGGAGGGAGGGAAAAGGGAAGGAGGGAAGAGGGAGGGAAGAAGGAAGGGAAGAAGAAAGGAAGGGAGGAAGGAGGGAAGAGAGAGGGAGGAAGGAAAGAAGGACAGAAGAAAGAAAAGAATGAAGGAAGAGACGGAGGGAGGGAGGGAGGGAGGGAGGGAGGAAGGAAGGAAGGAAAGAAGGAAGGAAGGAAGGAAGGAAGGAAGGAAGGAAGAGACTGGAGGGATTGAAAGATGATTCAGAAGGCACAATTGAAATGGCTGCCTGCCTGCACAGGGGAGAAGGGAGCAGGGTCAGAGGCAGAATGAACTTCAAGATCACCCTGAGATTTCAGGTCTGACTGGACCAACAGCAGTCCCTCTTCTTTGATCCTGTTTGTTCTCACATGCTGGAGGCAGAGGACATGCTTGGAAGAGGATGGCAACAGATATTCTCACACAAGACTATTTCAAGAGGAAGGATCGGGGCAGACGGAAACCCACAGAGGGAGGTGAGGAGCCACTGCACTGGTAGCCATGAGGGCACCGTGGGAAAGGGAAGAAAAGATCCGCAGAACTTGGTGAAGCTGTGGCTGCCAGGAGGGCACATGTGGGCTGTCTCATTCAGAGGAGGCTGGGTCATGACTGATGTCACTGTCCTGATTTCTGGGCTCTTGGTGTCTTCCTCAATGAGAAGCCACAGGACAAGAAAGCTGGCCCTCCTCCTGGAACTCAAGTCAGGGAGACCAGATTCAGAGAGTCCCTTCTGTTGACACCTGACTCTTGGCTATTACTCAGCCAGGGTGACAATGCTTTCACTGGCCGCAAGCACAGCCAACATACCTCCACTGCCTGATTTAGAACAACAGCATAAAACCCACATGTAACTGAATTTTAATTAGGAGTCACCAATCAGGAGGCTTCGGAAGTGTGTCTCCCCTTAGACTACTGAAGCGGACTGACGCTTACAGCTCTGCACAGTTCTAAAACATGGAAGTAGAGTAACTGAAAGGGATTTACAACATCAGTTAAAATAATGGATGATGCTCATTTTGTAAAAGGGCCAAGCGCAAAGGATACGCACCACCATCTGCTTCGGAAGCCCTCAGATTTATTTCTCTAAACATCTGGTACACCGTCTCCCAGCTCCCTGTGCACGCCAAGCCTGGCCTGGCTGGTTACCTGAGAATTAGGCTTGTCTTAGAACATTCTGAGAATACATATGTCCAACTGCTCAGAGCTTCCCACATGGTCCCCGTGTGCTGTCGACAACATTGAGAAAGGTCTCATTCCCCAGCCCGCTCCACCCCCCACCCCTCACTGTAAGTTGGACAGAACCGTAACTTCAAAAACTTTCACAAGAATCTGTAGGGACCTGACAGCTTGTCTGGTGGTTGAGGCATCAGAGAAACTAAGCCTATGACCATGGTGCACTTTGCATGTGTACCAACAGGCAAATACGTTGGTCACACAACACTGAACAAAGAACCATCCACTGGGGCCTGTCCACAGGATCTAGTTCAAAAGAGAAAGCATCTCACAGGGACAGCCCAATAGTAAAGCTGCAGTGGCTGTTTATGCCTGGGATCCAGCACAGTGCTGTCACCAAGGGAGCGAGCAGAAGCTCAGACTGTCCAGTGCAGCTGTGTGTTTCCACTTCTGGCGTGCAAGATCTAGCAACACTTCTATTTTGAATGCCTACCATAGTCTGGCACTACAGGAAGTCCCAGCAAACAGAACTCGGGCGGGGGGGCATTGCTGTGGGGAAAAAACACAGGAAGACACAGCCTAGGCTAGGGTTGACAGAAGGTCTCCTGGGGAAAATGATTTGGTTTGAGTAAAATATGGTTTGGGGGACTGGAAACAGCACAATTGTTAAGAGTATTTGCTTGCTCTTCCAGAAGACTCAAGTTTGGTTCCCAGAACCCACATTGGTAGTAGTTTACAATAGTCTGTAATTCTAACTCCAGGGGATTCCATGCCTTTTCAGGACTCTGGGGACACACATACATGTGACATACCACACATATGTGTATATATACATTATATTCACATTATACATACATACATACATACATACATACATACATACATACATACTAGTAAATCTTAAAAGTTAAAAGAATGGTCTGAATTAATTTTAGGGCAAATGGCTGATGGAAAGGAACTCAAGATACAGGGGCCTAAAGAAAGGAAAACAGAGCCATTGCTTGTGAGAGGACAGTGTTGCCATCATGCAGGGAGCCAGAGAAAACACACCTGCATCTGAAGATGGAGTGAAGATAGGGACCACTGCTGGGAGGACCGGGTTAATATTTAAATACTGTGAATTTTTTTTTAAGAGCAATGGCAAGCTGCTGAATGATTTTGATCTGGGAAGAAGCCTAGTCCACTGTGTTCTCCTAAGACTCCTTTGGGGAGACCTGAGAAATGGATAGAGGTGGGTTGAAAGTGTTGGCTTCGTCAGCAGGAATAGGATGGATAGTGGATAGGATAGATAGTGGATAGGATGGATAGTGGATAGGATGGATAGTGGATAGGAGGGATAGTGGATAGGAGGGATAGTGGATAGGATGGATAGTGGATAGGATGGATAGTGGATAGGATGGATAGTGGATAGGATAGATAGTGGATAGGAGGGATAGTGGATAGGAGGGATAGTGGATAGGAGTGATAGTGGATAGGAGGGATAGTGGATAGGAGTGATAGTGGATAGGATGGATAGTGGACAGGAGGGATAGTGGATAGGAGGGATAGTGGATAGGAGGGATAGTGGACAGGAGGGATAGTGGA
>NW_021604604.1:3333711-3345368 GCF_004785775.1 Grammomys surdaster
AGGAGGGATAGTGGACAGGAGGGATAGTGGATAGGAGGGATAGTGGATAGGAGGGATAGTGGATAGGATGGATAGTGGATAGGAGGGATAGTGGATAGGAGGGATAGTGGAGCTCGGAGAACATGTGTGGCTCTCTGAAGGATGGAGAAGGACTCTGGTTTCCATGGGCGGATGGAAATTGTTGGCTCAGGACAGAGACTGCTGCTGGCCCACCAGACTCTCACAGTGCACATGTGAACGTTTGTAGGCATCTGTACTCTGACCTCCCCTTCCCAGGAGCATCTTCTGAGAACACTAAGTTCGTCTGCTTACCGCTTCAGTTCCTTTCTCTCTGGTGACGTAGAACTGCTCAGGGGTCAGTTTCCTCTGCCAGTCTGCCTCGCTCAGAGAGCACTTGGACTTTGTCACAGACCCTGCATTGTTAAGTGGGAAATGGTTTTTATTAAAATTTATTAAAATAAATAGTTGTTCCTCACCCATTTTGCTTTGTCCTATCACCTGGAGGAATAATCCCAGCCCCTTCTCTCTCCCATGACTTCCTTCTTCACAGGGAGCAGAAGGCTCAGTGGAAATGTTGATTTTCATTAGCAAGAAATCAGTAATAAGTACAGAGCCAGTGTGCTTTCTCTTGTCCTCCTGGGACACCCTACCCCAAGAAATGGCTTAAATAGGAAATAAAAACTCTCCCTAGCCACCTCACAGTGAAAATGGATTCTTGTTGTTGTTGTTGTTGTTTTGTTTTGTTTTGGAGACAGGGTTTCTCAACTCCCTCTGTAGACCAGGCAGGCCTCAAACTCACAGATCCTCCTGCCTGGATCTCCTTAATACTAGGATTAAAGGTGTGCATCCCCACTGCCTGGCTGAAAACGGATTCTTCCCCCACCCCGTTTCTGCTTTAAAAAATGTCAAGTCGTTACTGGTTTGGCATCTGTCAGGCAGCATGTATGGGCACATCATGCAGCAGGGCACGTCAGCTTGAGCTTTAGTTTAGATCCCTTCTGGGAGCTGCTGACTAGTCACATGACTTGAAAAAAGCTTTTTGTGCTTGAGTTTCTTTTTTGCAATTTAAAAAGTTATCTTCAGAAACAGCATGCAGAGTAACTGGTTCCATCACGACATTTCCATGCCTGTGTTTCTGTTACTGCCCTTCTCTCTTTCTCCTCCCCCACTCCCCTGCCCTTCCGTCCACTCCCCCTCCTTTTCTCGAGCATTTTCTGTTATCCCCCTCCCTTTTCTCTAAGACCTCCCCTCAGCTCCATGTCTTTCTTCTATGTTTATGACCTGTATCCTGACCCCCACATACAAATATATTAAAAATATAATTTAAAATAGAGGCTCTGCACACGTGAGAAAATGTGAGGTATCTGTCTTTCTGGTCATAATAATGATTCCACGCCCCATTGATTTTCTGCAAACACCATGATTTCATTTTCTTAGTGTTGAATAAAATCCATCCTCTGTCTGCATGTGTGTATGTGTGGAGGGGGGGAGGACTGTGGATGGCTAAGAAACTCCAATTTGTGACAGGCTCCATCTTGGTACCTAACAGCCATTTGTCCCTGATTCGAGTTCCTAAAAAGATAAATTCCTGACAACTTTGATTCCTTCACACACACAGACACACACAGACACACACCTCTAAAAATGTGCCACTGTGTTGATATGACTGACTCCTGGCTTTGGCTTTTGTAACTTGCTTATGCAGATTTTCAAGAACTATTTAAAGGTCACCCTGATCTTGGCATGAGCAGAACAGTTTGTTGGCTTTTCTACCTTGCTTTTGCAGATATTCAAAGACCTCTTGTGGTTTCAGTCTTTAAAAGCCAAAGGTTTCCTTCCCCTATCTTTGGGTTGTATGTCTCTGATGTGGGTTAGAGACTGCGGCCCTGCTAGCTCTTTTAATAAGATCGGTTAATTGTTATCTGAATCGAGTCTTTTTCCGGTGGCCTTGAACTCCACAACAGTGAGAGCGTCAGTCTCCTTATCCGTTCACCGGCTGTAGATCTCGCCCGCTCCCACTTTTAGCTGTTGTGAGTAGTGCAGCAATAAACTTGAATATGCAAGTCTCCCTGAGGTAGAACTTAGAATCAATCCCCTAGGCATGTAACCAGGAGTGGTGCAGGTGGGCCACATGCTAGCTCTGAAAAGTAGTTTCCATCAGGGTCAGCTGGGAGCTGGCTTGGTCAGAGATGGTCACTGAGGAAGGCGCTATTAAACTCTATTAAAAATTCTCTTGCATAGAGATAGATCCCTATTGGATACAACCCCAAACTGAATCTGTGATCTATCCTAATCTATTAGTTGTTTGCTTGTCTGTTTGATTTGAGATAACGTGTTGAAAAGTTCAGGCTGCCTCATACCCACTAATGCTGCCTAGGCAGCCTGGACCTCCTGACAGTCCTGGCCCCAATATTACTGTGCTTCACAGTTTCTTGAAACAAAACAAACAAACGAACAAACAAACAAACCATATTTGTTCCCCTTCCTCCTGTTCCTCATTACTTCTGTATTATTATTTCTTCTTTATTTTTCTTTTTTATTTTTTGAGACAGGGTTTCTTTACATAGCCCTGACTGTCCTGAAACTTGCTCTGTAGACCAGGCTGTCCTTGAACTCACAGAAATCCTCCTGCCTCTGCCTCCAGTGTGCTGAGATTAAAGGTGTGTGCTACTCCCACCTGGTCTGTGTTATTTTATATAGACACGTGTACCCAGAGCATCTGGGAGAAGGCTCTATTTAGTTAAGGTGGACAAAATGCTGCCTTACTTAGGGTTTCTATTGAAGCAATAAGACACCATGACCAACAGCTTGGGACTAAAGGGTTTAGTTTCATCTGACAACTCTCATTGAGTTCATACTCCATCACGGAGGGAAGTCAGGACAGGAATTCCGTGCAGAACCTGGAGGCAGTCCTGTAGCAGACGTGATAGAGAATGGCGGCTTACAGGCTTGCTGCTCATGGCTTTCTCCCTCAGTGTGCTTTCTTACACACCCAGGACCACCTGCCCAGGGATGTCATGGCCTACAGTGGGGCTGGGCCCTCTCACAACAATCTTCAGTCAAGAAAATGCTCTTCTGGATTTGCCTACTGGTGGCAAGTGATGTTTTTTCAATTAAAGATCCTCATCTCAAGTAACTCCAGCTTGTGTCTCGTTAACAACAGTAATAACAAAACAAACAAATAAAACCCAACCAGAACAAACGCCTGATTCGAATAATAAATGTCTTATTGTTCAACAGTGAAAGGAGTTTATAATTGTTCAGCTCTTCAACTTAAAAATCAGAAAAGACAGACTCAAGTGATTACTAAATGGGCTTCAGGGAGGGGAGGGCATGTAGTCCTAGGCTTCCTTTTCTCCTCATACTGCCGCCTTGAAAATTTTATCACCTTAATATCTCCAAATTCCAGCCCCTGATCGAGACTCCCAAACCTTGGCTTCCCTCCATTATTGATAGGTGGGCTATCCACCTCCATTTATAATCACAATCTGGAAGTCTGCACTCATCCCCATCTGAGCTACACACAGAGGACTGCACACATACCCCCTCATCCCAACCAAGATCCAGATTCGTGTGCTCCAGCTCAGCAGCCACACAAGCCAGAACCCTTCCTTTTTCTCCCAACCAAGGTCTGTGGTTCTGCATGCTCTGGAGCCTGCAAATCTCAGTTCATGTCCATTACCACCTAAGATCAGGTTGCTGTCATCTCCCGGCTACCTCCAGCACAGAGGATCGTGGCTTCCTCACGTGCCTTTCTCTTAGTGGACTACTTCTGTCACTGCCCCAAACTGCTCAGTGTGACATGATACCCTCAGAAGCATTCCCCAAACCCATAACGTGACTTCCAAAGCCATCCCAGCCTTGGTCACTGGCACCACTTTCAACTGGTGCATTCTGTGATATTCCAGCAGCTCTGAATCACACAACCTCAGAGTTCCCCCCAAAACATTCCCCTGTTTGTCCTCACCGGACATTGACATGCTCCTTCTGCCTTTTCTTTTCCATTCTAACTCCCCCTCTCCCTCGATGGAACCATCCATAGACGCCAGTTATACCTGGTGGGTTGGCGATGCTGTTGAACTCAATTCTTGCCGTCACTGCCTGCCTGCTGATCTCTCCACTTCTGACAGAGGACGTTAAGTCTCCAGCATGATGGCAGAGTCCCCTTTTTTCCCTGCACTGGCTCTCACATCACAGTTTGACACTCTACTGTTAAGTGCATACACATTAAAGACTGTCATATCTTCTTGAAGTGTCTCTTTATCACTATGAAATAAGACAATTCTCTTTTTATCCCTGACAACTCTACCCTGGTGTCTGCCTTGTCTTAAATTAACATAGCTGATCCTGCATTTGTGTTTTGTTTTTGTAAATCTCCCTATGCAGTCTCAGTGGGCCCGGAACTCACTATATAGACCAAGTTGGCCTTGAGACCCTTGCTGGGATAACAGGCAGACATCAGCATGTGCTGTTTGTCCTCTGTTTTAAATTAACACCAACGTGGCTTGCCATTCTTCTCTCAGTTAGTTTACGTTATATGTGTCCTTATCTCCAAAATAGGTTAGGTCATGAGAGCAGGGTTCTTATCGTTAGTTTCTTTTAGGTGTATTTATTTTTATTTGTTTTTTATTTATGTTGATGTGCACATGTCTTTAGGAATGTATGTCATGTGTGTAGTTACCAGGGAAGGCCAGAAGAGGGCAGTAGCTCCCCTGTAACTGGAGTTACAAATGGATGTGAGCCCCCTGATGTGGGTATCCAAACTTGAACTCAGGTCCTCTGCAAGAGCAGAAGTTGCACCTAACTGCTGAACCATCATGTAGCCACCTTGATTAGCTTCTTAGTAAAGATATTGGAAGAAAAGAAGGTGTACGTCAGTAGGAGTGTGATTGCCCAGTGTTAGGTTCCAGGCTTTATCTCCAATACCAGAGACCAAGGAGAAACAGAGCAACCCCTGTGAGTTTCTGCTTCCACTGCACTTGCACTGTACAAAGCCCATGCGAACCCACACAGGACTGTAGACATCTCAAGCCAGATGGTGGTCCCCACTGGAAACCAAAGCTATCTCCTTGATCTTTGACCTCTCAGCCTCTCAAACGGTGAGAAACGCATGTCGTTTATGCCCCCCTGCTTAGCATTTGCTACAGATGCCCACGCTCACACATCAAAGCCAGTAAGGGACTGTGGGGGAGCTGGGATTGGAACGAATGCTCACTGACAACCAAGATTTTAACCACAGAATCATCATCGGCTTCTCACTCCTTTTTATCCTTTTATGGTTTATTTACTTTCCTTGTATGGGTACTTTACCTGCGTCATATACCTGTGCACCATGTGCATACCTGGTGCCATGGATAGCCTGGAACTAGAGTGAGTCATAAGCTGTTGTATGGGTGCTGAGAACCAGAGTCCTAGAGGAGCATATGGTGCCTCTAACCACTGAACCATTTCCCCAGCTCCGGCTTCTCATTCTTAGTGGATGCTGCTTGCTGACCTGGACCTTCGTGCTTTACTTAAGTACTCCTTAACTGATTGGGTTGAGGCCAGTTTCCCATCCTGAGAGGAATGCTGTTAAGAAGGACTTTGTGAATACAGCTTTGTTCTTCTTTTGAATTATTTCCGTAGAATAAACTCCCAGGAGGGGCTGTCTGGTAAGTCACAGCTCTGGCTATGTACTGGTGTTTGGCCAAATTTAATATGAATGAGGACTCTCAGCTACCAGTGCTATCCTCAGGCCACTTCTGAAGGCACCTAGTCCCATGAAGTTTCCACTAAAATCAGTAGGTCATAAAGAACAGCCTACTTCCAGCCCAGTAGGCTTGCAATAGGGTCTGGGTGATTCACCAAAGGATGAGAAAAGCTCTAACCGGAAATCGTGTTGGATCAGTTAACATTCCATATTCTCTGGACATTTGTTTATTGAATACTAAAATTTTAAACTAGCAAGGGCCTAAAAAAACTTCTAAAAGAATCGGAACCCGTCAGCAGCATAACATATAAAACTGGGTTGGAAAGGAGGTCAGAGGAGCAGCTGCCCACTGCCAAACCACGTGGCCACGAAATTACACAGAACTACACCTGAGACTCCTCAAAGACTGCTACTCCTCCCAGGGAAGTGTCCGGATTCACAAATGAGGGCAAAAAGCATTTACCATCCCACCCCATCCTGTCTCATAGCCACTAACAACGACCTGTTGGAACACGAGAATAATTCGCCCACACATCTCAAGTCCTAGATTCACACAAAACCAAGATAGTGTTGCAGCAGCACCCACGGTGCTGCAGCGGGCCAGTCACACAGGACAGGAGGCAGCTGCTCACACAGGGCAGAAGGCAGTAAGCAGCCCTAGGGAAATTGGTGTACAGGGCAAAGGACTAACTCCCGCCCAGGAGAGGGCGCGCGAGGTACGGCTGTTGACCGCCACTGGGTCCCTGACACCACCATGGCTCCTGACACGGATTTTGTTCACTTAAAATGTAACATATAAACGAACTGTGTGCAAGCATGGGAGAGAATTCGATCCTCTCCGGCACCAGTGCTCCCCCAGCACACCAAGTTTACCGACCGCGGTGCTCTGCTCGACAACTCCGGCAGCAAAGGGCAGCGGGCCGCGGGGACCGGGCTCTCAGGGCCTCATTCGAGGCCGCCCCGGGTCAGCCAGGACTGTGAAACCGAAAGCCACGGGAGACGCCGGCGACTGAGGACCTACCTGTGTCCCCGCGTCCCGATCCCGCGCAACCCCGAGCGAGCCGCCCGGGCGCCTCCAGCAAAAGCAGACCCCGCAGTGCTCGCCGCAGCAGACGCGCCATGACGCTGCCACCAACCGGTTCCCTCCCCAGCCTACCCAACCCCCACCCTCCGCCGGGTCCCTCCCCTCCGCCCTAGCTCTCCTTTCCCGCTGGTGCACCACCACTTAACTTACCCTCTTGTTCCTCTTGACCTTGATCTTTGCTGAGTTTCTGGACTATTCCCGGACTCTAACCCTTTACCGCCTCCTCCTCCCGCAGTAACCTCACTCCGATTGGGATCACTCCTAGCCTAAAACCTGTGGTGTTTCAGTTTGTTTACGTTTTCCAGAGTCATACTAATTACAGTTGTTTATATCTGGCTTTCTTTACTCAGCATAATTATCTGGACATTGCTGCTTGGCCGTTCGCGTTACAATTGTGCACAATTTTTTTTTTTTGTTCTGAGTAATATTTCATTATACTAAACTGTTACTCATTAGTTTAGGCGGTTTCTAATTTTTGCACATCAAAAACAAAGCTGCCAGGAGCATTCCTGTACATGTCTTTGGGTGGATGGAGGCATTCTCTCTTGTGTGGATATCTGGAAAAGGAATAACTAGGTCTCAAGGGCAACGGCTGCTTCATTAGCAATGTATGAAAGTTCCTGTTCCTCATCCCTTTCTTACACTTGATTACTCAGGCCTTGTCTTTGGTTGTTGGTTGGTTGGTTGGGTTTGTTTGTTCATTCGTTCGTTTTGTTTTGTTTGTTTGGTTGGTTGGTTGGTTTTTTGGGGGTTTTGTTGTTGTTGTTGTTTTGTTTTTGTTTTGCTTCGTTTTTGAGAACCTATCTCTCTGTGCTGTCTAAGCGGCCTCAAACTTGGGATCTTCCTGCCTCAGGACTGAGCTTATGAGGATGTGTCACTACAAAGTTAGACTTAAATTTCTCACAGTTATAGACTTCTCTGTGTTGTGTTAGTTTTCAGTGTCTGATAATTAGCGGTTGCTAAATTATACACGGTTTTTTGCCCACTTATTATTAGATTTACTTGTGGCATTTCTTCAAGGTTCTTCATATATTCTCTGGGCACAGATCCATTATCACATCTTTTCCTTACAAATTTCCTTTCTCCAGACTGTGGGTTGTGTTTTCTATTTCCTAACTGTGTCTTGGGATGTTTTAAACTTCATTTTATCTTTTTTTTTTATACCTAGTTTGTGGCAGCTTGGAGGTATTATATTTAAATATGTAATCTTGCTAGTCTAAGATTACAAAATATTTGATGTGTTTTATTCTGCTAATTTTATAGTCTTGAGTTTAACATTTAGGTCTATTATCCATCTGAATTCATATTTATCTATTTATTTATTTATTTATTTATTTACTTTAAATAAAGCAATGTTTTTTTGTTCTCCACTGCCTGCCTTTGAATCCTTGTCAAAATCAGTGTGTGGCTGGGAACGCAGCTCTGTAGTACAGCAATAGTTAGTATTCATGCCTCAGGTTCCCACCCGGCCACTGGGGAGAAACCCCAGGTTGTTTTTTGTTTGGTTTTTGTTTTTGATTTTTAAAATCAATATAGGGGTCTGTTTCTGGACTTTCTGTTCTTTCTGATTTATCAACATGTCCGTGGGTTTATAGAGTACTGTAATAACAGCGTCTATGGAGATGGAATCAGCTAGCATTGGCAAATCTCTTCTGATCTTTACATCCCAGAGCACAGAGGCCTTTCTGGATGCTTCCCTCTCCCTGCTTCCTCTCTCCACTGCTTTCAGAGCTTTCACCTAGAACAGGGCTTTCTGCTGCCCTCCCCCCAACACACACATCCATCCCCCACCCTCACCAACTTACTATCAAGAAAGTGTCATGGCCACATACTGTCATGGGCTAATCTCGCATTCCTGGCCATATGGTTTTAATCTGATAAAGCTCACTTAATAGTTTACCCTTGGTTTTATATACTTAGTCTCTGAAATGCCTGGCCAACCGCACTTTTCCTGGTTTATTTACAAAGAGATCTTTCAGTTCCTGGTTTATTTACAAATAGACCTTTCAGTTTTGCTGAGAGTCACGATGTGCTCACTTTCTTGCTCATGGTGATGACATGGCGTATCTCTGGAAAATAACAAAAGCAAACACCACTGGAAGGCTGCTAGGAAAGCAGTTAGAGAGGAGCTGACTCTGCACCAGCTATTTTTGCCTTGCCTTTCCTCTCTGCTTGAGAATTAGTTGTAATGGCTGGAGCACTGACAGTTTTCTGGTCCTGCATGAAGATAAGATTTACACCCTGGAGCTAAATAGATGCATGAAGCCTGGGTGTCACAGGTGTGGGGGCAATAGTGAATGAAGCCCTGAGTAGTGCCCCAGCCTGGGTGTCACAGGTGTGGGGGCAATAGTGAAGCCCTGAATAGTGCCCCAGCCTGGGTGTCACGGGTATGGGGGCAATAGTGAAGCCCTGAGTAGTGCCCCATTGTATAAGAGGCGAACACATCCATGCTTTGTTTAAACTGTGATGGTGTTTTTGTGAGGATGACACAGTGGTCAGCTGTCCCTGCATTTGGTTGTGAGACTCTTCAGTAAAGGCTAAGCCCTACAGCATCAGATCTCTGTGTATCTCCCACGGTTCTCTGCAAACTATACACACAAGGGGTGAGAGAGTAGTGCTAATTAAGTCCCTAAAAGAAAAGATGGAGAGTACAGTGAAATGACCGTTAAATCTACAAGGAAATAAGATGGACTGACCACTAAAGTAGATACCAGGTCAAAAGTCAATAGACTTTTCTCTATTTAAAACTATTTGGAAAGAAGTGCTGGGCCGGGTCAGCTCTGAGCCGGTCTCTTCCTCAAGGACATGTAGCCTGCTTTCATCTGTTCACAATCCAATATTGATCGCTCCGTCTGAAATCTAGAGATTTCCTGGAGACTATCCTCCTGGGGCAACTCTGGTATCTGGGAAGGATTTGAACAAACGGCTTAGTAAAAAGGAGTAGTCTGGCACAGGCGTTAGCTCCTGCTTTCAGCTATTTGCCATGGTACAGGTATTTGCACAAGTCAGCCTTTGGGCTTGGATCAGTCATCAGAAAATATACCATTGAGGAGAGGAAGAAGGCAAACAATATTTAAATTCTGTCATGACTATTATACAGCTTTTGGTAACAAACGGAAAAATATGCTCTTCTGGTGAACAAAGACCCGAAATACTGACAGTTAAAGTCATGCTAAGGTATTCCGCATATCCGTACATCAGCCATAAATATTGCCCAATAAAGCACAAAAAAGTATTCATCCCAAATTGGAAAAATCAATAGGCTAAGAAGAGAGAGCCCCGCAGTACACATGACAGATAAGCATTTAGTAGAACGCATATAAGACAAGATAGTATCTGTGTGGGCCACAGTCAGGCCAGACTGGACAGATGGCTGGAAAGATGTGAGCAGATGGTTTGCACCAGAGAAAACACAAATAGTGAACAAATCCTTGGAAAAATGTTTAACTTCCATAATCATTACAAAACTTCTAATTAAAATATCTCCATATATTTCTTCACACATATCAAATTACGATAATTTTATTTTTAAAGAAACCATTGCTAGCATTTAGAGGCTGAGGTATATTCATACATTTCCTGTAAAAAGAGTGGCTTTTTTTTTCTGGAAAGGAACATACGTAGACTATAGAACTCATTATATTCCTCATTTTGGAACATTAGTTTAAGGGTACAGATCCCCAGGGGGAAAAGCCTTGATATGAAGAGGAACATTATTTTTGCAGAGAGATTTAGAGTTATGCTTTTCATAATGGCCAATGAATTTTTAAAACTCATTAACCAGCAGTTAATGACTAAGCAAATCTTGACACAATAATTTAGAGAAAAAGTATATAGCTACTAAAATGTCAAATGCGAGGATGACTTGGGTTTATGGGACGGTTTGTATGAATTGATGTCAAAAGGAAGCAAACAGGACAGAAAATTGTTCCATGACAGCATAGAAAACATGCGTAATGAGAGTCACCTGCTCAGGCATAAACATATGCAAGATGCTAATACCGTTTGATGAAAGAGGACTAGTTTACTTTAGGTGATTTCTCAGGCTTCATATTTATTGTAAATAAATTACAAAACAGAAGCATGCATAAAAAAATCTTGAAAAAAGACAGATTAACATGTTCTATTTTATTTATTTTTCTTTTCAAGTTGTGTGTGTGTGTGTGTGTGTGTTTGAATGTGTATGTGTGTATGTGTGCATGTACAGGGCCATAGTTTATGTAGAGAATCTTTCTCAATTGTTTACTGCTTTGCTCTTTTGAGCCAGGCCCTCTCAATCAAACTCAGAGGTCCACCTACACAAGTAGGCTCACTAGTGAGTTTACTCCAAGATCCTCAGCTCCACCTTTCTGCCTGGAATTAAAGTGAGCTACTCAAGCACCATTCAAGGCCTTTACATGGTTTTAAGGAATCCTGACTCAGTCCTCTTACTTGTGTCAGACGTGTTTGAACCATGGGCCATTTTCTCACCCCTGAAGAGAATGCTTTCGTCATTTTATTAAAACGAATCCTTTTGTCCCATTCCTAGCTCTGTGGTATGGAGGGCTCTGTGGTATGAGTCATTAGCTGGGCTTCTCCATCTCAACACTGTAGACGTTTACGTGCAAATAATCCACTAGTGTGTGCACAGATGGGAGGAGAGGGCACTAAGGTGTGGTTATCTTGTGCCAGTGTGGATTTTGGCTTTCCAAGTCTTTAGTGATATGTTTTGTAATGTGATGGCATGATTTGGCAGGAGGGGGTGTGTTAGCAAGCCGGTGCTGAGGCATCCCCAGCCTGAGGTACCAGCCATACCATTGGTCTAGTATAAAATGAATTTTATTTAGAGGCATGAGAAAGAAGGTGAGAAGAGAGTGTGGGAAAGAAAGGGAACAGAGAGGGACA
>NW_021604604.1:3345768-3379629 GCF_004785775.1 Grammomys surdaster
GGAGGGGGAGGGGGAGGAGGAGGAGGAGGAGGAGGAGGAGGAGGAGGAGGAGGAGGAGGAGGAGGAGGAGGAGGAGGAGGAGAGGGAGAGATGCCAAACAGTCCTTTTATAGCAGCCAGGCTCCCACCTAGCTGTTGCTAGGTAACTGTTGGGTGGAGCCTAGAAGAAACCCTAACGTTTACTCCAGATGTCTGCAATGATGGAGCCAATATCTCAGAAAACAGGATATCCGGAGAGGGAGACTGAGCCACTGACGGCTGTTAGACTCCTGGCTCAAGAAATAGCTCCCGTCTTTGGCTGAGATGAGCTCCCCTTTCCTCTCCCAACTGGTTGAACTACCAATCTACGCGAGTCCATGTTTTCCCAAATTTTCACAATATTTGATGTTATGAGGCTCAATATCTTTTGCCAATATGCAAATCTCATTGATTTCCAATGTCCATTTCTCTAATTATTAACAAAAATTAAGAAGGCTTATTGTATCTTCCGTGTAGATGTTTGAATCTGGAAGACGTTGGCTTTATCTCTGGTTATCTTTAGAATTTGTGTGCCATTTTATTGTATTCATCCATGTGTGTACTGTGAATCATTTTCCAACTTAATTTCCCTCCCCCTCCCCTGCCTACCCTTTTTTTTCTTTTGACTGTTAGAACAGCGTCTCACTACCTGTTCCTGACTTGCCTGGAACTCACTGTGTAGACAGGCTGATCTCAAACTTGTAGCATCCTTATTTCTCTGTTTCCCAGGTGCTAGGGTTGTAAGTATGTGATGACACATCTAGTTTTAACTTGGGTTTCTTTGTGTGGAGGGAGGGGTACACATAGGTGCAGGTGCTGGTGTGTGAGGCTGGGGGCCAGCCTCAGGTGCTGTCCTCTTTGGACAGCTTGTCCTCTTCGTGTTGTGAGACAAGGATTCTCACTGGGATCTGGGGTTCACACATTAGGCTAGAGTGGGTGGCCAGCAAGTCCTCAGGAGTCTTCCTGTCTAGACCTCCTCAGTGCTGGGATTAGGAGTTTGATCGACAATGCCTGTATTTTAGCACAGGTGCTAGAGTTCAAATTCTGGTCCTCACACGTGTGCAGTGAACATTTTACCCACCTAGCTATCTCTCCAGGCCTAACTTACTTTTCTTTTCTTTCTTTTTTTTTTTTTTGAGACAGGGTTTCTCTGTATAGCCCTGGCTGTCCTGGAGAAGGCTCTCACTCTGTAGACCAGGCTAGCCTCGAACTCAGAAATTCGCCTGCCTCTGCCTCCCAAGTGCTGGGGTTAAATTTGTGCACCACCACTGCCCGGCTCCAACTTACTTTTCTAACTCTACATTTTATTTAAAAATTTTATGATCATGGGTTTTCAAATCTACTTAAATGAGTCTTAATATAATAATAGTTTTCTCTTATGTTGTATTCAGAAGTTAATACATTAGCCCACAGAAACTTGATTCCCATGTGTAGTGTGAAAAAGGGAATTATTGCTCTTTTCTGGAGGCCATGTTTTTAGAACCGTTAATTTATTAACCAGTCATTAAAATGCCTGTTCAGTTTTATTGCCTAATGTCTATCACTGCCTTGATGCCACACTGCTTCCATTCTATAATTTTATTTAAGCCTTAGTATTTGACAAACATGATTTCCACTTTTCAATAATTTGTTAGTTCTTGGTTCATCAAATAAAGTACAAAGCCATTATTATGTAAAATTTAGTAGTATAAGATAGCTATTGATATATTGACTGAAATTGCATTGAATTTTGATATTAAGGGATAGATGAGTGCTGTTTTGAATACTTTTATCGTCAAAATAACAAACCAGGCCTAAAATCAGCCATAGGCCTAAAATTAGCAATAGGCCTGTCATACATGTATACTAACACCAAGTCTTGGTTTCTCAGTGGAAAAACATTGAAACAGATGGCTGTAAGCTAATGTAAAAAGGCAGTTTTTGTGGAAATTTACAAGCCTGAGTAGTCATAGACCTTGTAACTAGGTAGCCTTGGCAGACAATACCAACTTAGATAAGGACAAGCGAGTCATAGGCAGAGTCATAGTGACTTGTCCCCTGAACCTTCACCCAGCTGATACCCAGTTCTGAAGATATCTGTATTCCCCCTGAACACCCACACTCCATTGTCATTCCCTTCCCCACATCCTGCCTTTCTGTGTTTATAACCCCTGTGTGAATGAATTACGATTTGAGAAAAAATAAATTATAGAAAAAGAATGCAAAAAATAATAATAACAAACCAATGCAGAATAAAATACTGTATTTCCCATTCATCTATGTGTTATTTATATTCCAGCTGTTACCCAGGAAGAATCCAGAACTTTTTGTTGGGTTTATTGATAGAAACCTTTGTGTTGTGCTCTGTGTGTGTGTGTGTGTGTGTGTGTGTGTATTTATCACCTGTTGTTTATATGTAACTTAGCATATTGGTATTTCCTCCAGTTGCTGCACCAAACTCTCTTATTACATTCAATGGTTTGTCTTAAAGCATTTCTTCAATTTCCCCAGGAAGCAATCTTAATATCACACCATCTTATTTCCTTTCCTGTCCATGCACTTAATTTCTTACTGTACTGGCTTGGGCATGCGATAAAAGTTGACTAGAAATAGTGATAGCAGGCTACCCTTGCCTTCAACCTGACAGGAGGGGAATAGTTTCTTCAATAATCCCCAGCTTGTGTATTTGCTGTAGGGTTTTTTCCTTCTCTTTCTTTTTCTTTCTTTTTTTTTCTTGTCTCAGTACCAGAGATAAAGCCCACACTAGGCAAGGACTGAGCTACAACCATAGCTTTTAAGGTTGCTTGTTTTGTTTTTTAGTTTGGTTTTTCAAAACAGGGTTTCTCAGTGTAGCTCTCTGGCCGTCCTGGAACTACTCTGTAGACCAGGCTAGTCTCAAACTCAGAGATCTGCTTGTCTCCAATTCCCAAGTGTTGAGATTAAAGGTATGAAATACTATAGGATCTTGCTATGTAGTGTAAGCCGGCCTTGAACGTGAGACCTTCCTATCTTAAATGGTAACATTAGAAGCATGTGCCAGCATGGCTATGGATCAGCCTCAAGTGGCATAACTCCTCAGATCTCATCACCCACCTTATGTTTTGAGATAGGACCTTTCACTGGCTGGGGGCTTGCAAATTACACTAGACTGGCCATCCTGAGCTCCTCCTATCTCTACCTCCCTTCTCCTGCAGGTTCTGGGTCAGATGCTCATGCTTTTACGACAAGCGCTTCACCAGCTGAGCCATCTTCCAGGCCCTGCTCTAAGGTTTTGATGGTAGAGGACCCAGTTTGCTTTCAGTTGCTGTGATAAATGCCATGACCACAAGCAACTTAGGGAAGAAAGTGTTTGCTGGACTTATAGGTTACATCTGTCATCTAGAGAAACCAGAGTCTTGCACACAAGATGCCACAGAGGAATGCTACCTACTGACTTGCTTCCCCTCATTCTTTGCTAACCCAGGAACTGAGGAACAGGTCCTATCAATAATCAGGTTAATTCCCCACATATATGCCTATGGACCAATCTGATCCAGGCAATTTTTCAGCTGAGGTTTCCTCTTCCCAAGTAACTAGGTTATATCAGGTTGGCTGTAAACACTGATAGAGTAGAATTTTGGGGGGTTTGTCATGAATGTATATTGTCTTTGTTAGGGTTACTATTGCATTGATGAAGCACCATGACCAAAAGCAACTTGGGAAGGAAAGGTTTTATTTCACTCATGATTCCATGTAACAGCCAATCTTCAGAGCAATCAAAAGCAGTGCAGGCAGGAACCTAGAGGCGGGAGCTGATGCAGAGGACACAGAGGGGTGCTGCTTACTGGCTTGGTCATCATGGCTTGCTCAGCCTGCTTTCTTATGGAACTCAGGCTCACCAGTCCAGGGATGACACTACCCATGACGGGCACCCCCCCCCCCAGTCACTAATTAAGAAAATGCCCTACAGCTGGAACATATGAAGGCATTTCCCCAATTCTGGTTCCCTCCTGTCAGACAACACTAGCTTGTGCCAAATCTAGATTTTCCTGTTAGTGTTAAACTATCATTTAATCTTGAGATCAATCCTTTTGGGCCATTATGTGTGAGTTGGTTTTGCACATCAATATATTTAGTTTTTTAAATAACTTTATTTTTTATTTTTACATTTATGCTCAAAACTGAGCTGAGTTGGAAATCTTTTTTCCACATAATTGTATTCCTGGTTTTCATATAAATTTTGTATTAGCCTCATCAAATGTGCCTAAAAGCCTTACTCATATTGCTCAAAATCAATGTGGCCATGTATCATAATTTAATGATCTAAGTTTTGCTTGAATGTATTGTAATTTATTTGCAAATTAAAGAAGATACTTTTTGTAGAAGTTATTGGTGATTTTAATTGTAAAGACTTAACAAAACTAATTTTAAATAAACCATAAGTTTCCAATCTGCTGTCCTCCACCTTCCCAGCAAGCCCTACCCCTCCATCATGGTGTGTTCCCAACTAAATTGCCATGGATAGCATTTGCTTTTTGGTATAGGTTTTCTTTGCCTTCAGAAGACTACCATCTTGATTGCTCTGAAGGCTGGCTACATCTTTAGAGGATAAGAGCTCCTTCCAGGGTTTGACTGGCTTTGACTATTGATCTCTTGGGCTCCTGTGTGGGTGACGTCATATCTATACCCTAAACTCTGCTTTTCTCTCATTGAACTGTGAAGCCATTCATTCAACTCCTGCCTTTCTGAATCTTCTGCTTTCTGGAATTAATCTAAATGCCTCCCCTCTTAGGTAAGATGTAGCTTCATAGCTCAGGCAGGCCTTGAGCTTGGATCTCCCTGCCTTTGCCTCTGGAGTGCTCTAAATTTTTTTATTTATTCACCAAGGAAGCCAGTGCTCCAGAATAGCTCTAGAAAGCAGAATCCCAAATCAGTAGTGTCTGTGTTAGTCCTTGCCTATTCGCAGCCTCACCAACCTTTCTGTTAACATTTGTGGTGGAGCTTAAGGCCCCCTTTAGTGGTTGTCTTTAGAAATTTCAGCAGACTGGGAGGCCTACAATCTACTCTAGAAGCTTCTTGTTCTCACCAGGTTAACGGATATGTCTTTCAGACACTACAGCTTGGAGTACCCACGGAAACCACACACGCGTAGTGGCAAATCTCTGAGCATATTTACAGGGGTAACGGGTCTTCTTTCTCCAGATGGCTCACCATGACATGGTAATCCCACTTTGTGTTACTGGTGATTGAATTCTCCCCTGAGAAGGAAAGTGTATGAGACCCATGAACATTTGATGTATGGATATTTCTAAACAGCCTGACTTGGAAAAGATTAAAACAACCCTGCATTCACAATCCCTGGACCACTTCACCAGCAGGACCAAGGTTTTAATCTGCTCCAGGTGGCTCAACTCAGAAAGGCTTATATTCCTCAGCATCTTCAATTAATGCTAAGTGCAATCAGAGTTGGCAGGGTTCAGAGGGTTCTGGCACATTCAAAGGACAGACACAGAATCTCTCTGCCAAGTCCTGGAGTACTGTCCTTGGGACTGCACTGTTCATAATCAAAAGCTACGGTGATTAATGAGCTACAGGCAATGGGGAATCCCCTATCTTAAAAAAATCAGAACCATGGCAGAAAACCTAAGAGCAAATTATTACATAGCTTGTCCCGCGCCTTGGGTTTCTTGACCTCAAATGCTTTGTGCAACTTGTTCTTTGCTGGCCTCTGCCTCATAAACAGCTACAGTCTGATTGCTCTGTGTTGTTTGCAAGCCCTGGGATTGTTCCTGACCTGCATCAATGGGTGTGTTTTACTGATGTTGCTCAGAGGTACTGGGAGCTGGCCACATTTAAAAGTAAGATATCGCTCTCAAATGCTAGGCTTAGGAAAGAATCACATAACAAACTTCACCATTGCCTGTTTGATTGGTTTCTGGTCTGAGGAACAGGAAGTGAAAGCATGGTAGATGTCGGGAGGCACCGCCACTTGGGCACTACCTTCAACAAATCACAAAACTGTCACTTATACCTCAGAGGTAAAGTCAGAATTGAGAGTACTTTTTTTTCCTGTCATCTGATGGTTATGGTCAGAATTCTACTGGAAACAAGAAAACTGGTATTTCAAACAGAAGGATGAGAGTCTACCCCTTGAATTTAATGTCTCTTCAGAAATATTATTGACCTGGTAGATTTTAAAAGCACCTTTAGAAACCATAGTATACTTCCATTTTTTGATGACATAGGTAATCTCAGCTTTTGTGACTATCAAGAGGTCATTAGAAGACAAGAAAACAGGGTGTACTTTTTTCAGTCAAGTCAAAGAAAGTAGTAAGTCCTTGGTGATTTTTTTTTCTTTTCAATTTTACAAGTGACTAAAGTTGGTACTTAAATTGGGTTTGGCTCCTCATTGTAAAATGGCACATTGACTTCATTGTGCGTTGTTTTAAAGGCGGGAGAAATGGAGTCAATTTTATTTTATCACACACATAACATAAAAGTCTTTGTAATTACTTTATTTTATGAGACTCCCCATCAGCTGGGCATATTGTAAATATCATGTTCCACAGTTTATAGATGGAGAAAAACAACCACATGGAGGCTAAGTTGTCCATGTTCATGTTATAACAGCAGCAGCAGAAACACACCTAAGACAGTATTTCTAAACAAAGTCTCCATCTCCACCACCCAAGCAGACTCCGAGTTCACCAGCCTTGTCTTGCAGGTAAGAGCTCTAGAAATGACAGTGATACCCCAGAAGCAGAGACCATTTCCGAATGTGCGCTCCAATCTGCCCCACAGGATGACATCATTCCCTCTGGTAACCAGTGTCTCACTCTGTTGTCAACAACATAATAATGTACTGTGTTCCACTTAGCACAGTCCAAGAAAATGGGTAATTCCTAAAGAAGGTGAGTAAGTACAAAACCAAATGATCAGGACCAATCCTCCCCTAGTCTGTAACTTGGCATCAAGGTGCCCAGGATGCTCCCACCAGCTCCCTTCGGTATAATCTTTCCTATGGTGTCCCCAAGGATTTCACTCTCTCGCAGACAAAGCCCTGCTTTGCCGATGAGATTACTTGTGTTCGCAGTATCCATAACCAGTTTCCCACGTCTGTCACCCTTCAGGTCGCTCTCCCACATTCACTGAGAAACTTTTAGTTGTGATTTTTTTTGGATGATCTAAGAGTTCATGGAAAGGCTCTGCAGCTCCATCTGGTTCTGGTGTCTAAGCCCTTCCACTGCCAACCAGGAGACAAGGGCATCCGTGCTCAAAAGTCGTGGGCAAATATGTCGTATGAATAAGTGACAAACCTAGTTTCCCATCTCAAGCTGTCAAAGTAAAACTTGACCTGCAGAATCAGAATCACCTCTATGATTAGGGAAGGAACCCCTGGGCTTAAGGTGTGTTTTATCTGTGGCAAGGGGGAACTTCTAAGCCTTTCGTTGAAACTGCTGGGTAAAAAAAAAAAAGTTCTAAAATTTTCTCTTGAGTACAAGATGGTAAATGGAAATTATTAATAACCCATTAAGGCCAATTTAATCTGTATACATTATCATGTATGTGACTACCAAGTCTGTGTGCCGCTGTGCTGCCATGATTTAGTGGATTTAACAGTATTTGTTAGGACTCTTCCTGCAGGAAGCCAGTCCCCACAGGAACCATTATGCTTGGTGCAGGGGATTAGTTTCCATTTCACTTCCATTTGTCCCATCTGGTTTTTGTTTCTCATTCTTTCAATTATTTATTTGGATTAAATTTTGGTGGCTTTCATATTCCATTTTCTCCCTTTATTGGCTCTTAAAATTATGCCTCAATTTTCATTTCTAATTGTTGCTCTGGTGATTGCCACCATGTCCATAATTTACCTCAGCCTGTTACCCTCTCCCCACAGAAAACCCTCAGCTAGGACCCTCTGCTGAGCAGACTCCTGCCTTTGTGCCACTGTTGTTAAACATCTTACCTCAGCATAGACAGCAACCTGGAGATACATGGTTTAATTTGTGCCTCCAGCTGTCAATTGACCTATAAAGAAGTTGGATCATCAACCACAAATATACATATGCTCAAGTATGGATTCTACATGTATGAGAAAACATGTCGTATCTGGCTTGTTGCACTTAACATGATGATCTACAGTTCTATCCGTTCCCCTGAAAACATTCTGTTCTTCTTTACAACTAGAGAAAACTCTGTTGTATATTTCACCATGTCTTGTTAATCTCTTTGTCTGCTGAAGGTTCCCTGTCTTCACTATTGTAACATTTATTGTCGACAAATATTTCTACTAATTATAGAATTCCAGGTCAACTTCCTTTGCCCTTGTCCACTAGCATGTTAACCAGGTCCTTCCATTGATTTCTGGCTTGTATTGTGTCTTATGTGACATCGACAGTTATCTTCACACTGGCTTTCAGCATTTTGAGCACAATGTGCCTTATTGATGTTCTGCTTATTTTATTTGAAATTTGTTACAATTTCTGAACCTATGGTTGAAATGTTTCTACAAGTTTGGAATTTTCTGTCGTTATTTTTTTCTACCTATTCCTCCTTTTCTGTGACCTCAAATTATATTTGCTCATTGGCATTTCTAAAGTGGCATTGAAAGTTTCCCATCATTGATTAGTCCCTCTTCTGCCTCTTGGATATCTAGCTCATTTCTGTAGTCATCCTTAATAGGATGATGCTGTGCTTGCTTGTGTGCAGATTAGAATTTTGGCAACTGCAGGAAGGTTTTTATATAGCAGCCGGTCTGTAGAGATCAACATTTTACTCATGAGGAAGCAAAGAAGGACTTCTGTCTATGAAGCATGTAACCATGTAGGTTATAAACCCAACTAGAATAGTTTTCATACAGCACCCTTGTCTTTCTTCCATCTCTGAGCTTTTGTCCCAGAGTTCTTTGTTCCTCTTTAGTCCAAGTGTTCTCTGAAGCCTGTCTCTTTCCCAGATGAGGCCAAGGAAGTCTGACTCAATCTCTCTAACTTTCCAAAAGCTTTGGTTTCCTTTTCTAATTCAGGAGAAGACCCTCATCTCAAACACACAGCAGGATGGTTACAGTAAATAAAAGCAATGGTTTTGAATAGGGTTAAAGTCTACTCTCAAGGCTATCCACACCACCGCCAAGACAGGCACCAGTCAGCCCATCTTTCCACAGGCATTTGGAAGGACAGCCCTTTAAGGACTCTGTGGCATCCCCAGTCAAGATCACATACGGCAACAGGACTTTACCCCTCCAGGTCTGTGCAAGCACTGCGAATGGAAGAAGAAAGGATCCCACTAGCCATCAAATCCAACCTCCTCGTTAGTCAAAGGAAGGTATAAAGACCAATACTGTTCTTATAGTCCTCTACAACCTTACTACACAAAGAGCTATGCCCTCATCCCCTAGTGCATGTTCATAAGGCTTTACTCACTAAGCAAGAGATTCCTATCTTGGACTGTAGAGACGACTCATTAGATAAAGACACTAACTATGCAAACCTGATGATCCGAGTTCAACCTTAGGAACTTGTGGAAACCCCAGATAGAGCGATGTGAATCTGCAATCCCAGCATGCCTACAGTAAAATAACAGGAGAGTGGGAACCCCTAAAAGTCCATGCTATGCTGCATGTGTGCACACATTACTTATTCACAAATGCAAAAAAAAAACAAACAGAGAATACGCCATATTGATAATTGCAGGATCCACAGAAACTCAGCTTGCAAAGAAATGGTGTATGAGATTCTGCTTTTCAGTTTGTGAGTCAGGAATCAATAAGGGGAGGCACATCTAGGTAAGGAAAAGAAGCTAAAATGTAATCAAGGCAGCCTGCCACGGCCTGCTTAATCAGCTGTTGAGATCAGCAGCAGTGTAATAGATACTCTTAAATAAAGTGCATGCATCCATTATAATGTAAAACAAATATTTTTAATTAAAACAGGCTTTTAAAGCAATACCCTGGACACCCTGCACACTAACAAAAGGCATGTATAGATATAATTGAGACAAAATAGATAAACTCTGTTTAGTCATCTCTAGTCCCCTCCTGCCCTTCTACAGTGCTTTGTGACTCACTAGGCTTATGACAAGGGCCCATCTCTTCTGAAGCATGGAAACTAGATGTAGGTCTTTTTATTTCAATTATTACTTATTTATTTAGTGTGTGTGACTTATTTATAACTCTAGAACTTTATACTTTCAATTCAGGCCAGTGAGATAGTTCAGTATCACACGCACACAGACACAGACACACAGACACACACACACACATTGTATTCACCTAAATATAAATGTTTGCTACTTGGTTATTTATTATTTATAACTTTATAGAATTTTATGCTTTCTGTTGTGGCCAGTGAGGTGGCTCAGCACATAAAGTGCTTATCACACAAGCCTGATGACCTGAGTTCAATGCTCGGAGCTCATGCAGGGGCAGAAAAAAATTGATTCCACAGGGTTGTTCTTCTGATCTCCACTCATGCACCATGGCACCCATGCCCACCCCCTCAATCTCTCTCTCTCTCTCTCTCTCTCTCTCTCTCTCTCTCTCTCTCTCTCTCTCTCTCTCTCTCCCTTTCTCCCATCATAACCATCACAATTTTTAAAAAGAAAAGACTGATTAATGTGCCCCCCTCTGTAAATCCCAACACTGTAACCTTTAAGTTTCCAAGGATTTAAGACAATAAACATTAAAATTTAATTTTGAAAGATTACAAAGCAAAACCATGATATGACGTCTATCTCTGTGATGAGTCTAACAAACTTAGGTAGTCAAACGTAGCTCCGCATGAAGAAAATCTAAGTTGTGGAAATCAAATGGCTTCAGACAATGCACGAAGACAGAGCTCCATCGCAGTAAAGCTGTGGGGAAAGCATTGAGCCAGAGTAACAAAGCAAACAGTGCAAGCAGCCGCGGGAGCAATTGAGGAAGCAATGAATAAGAACAGGCATCCTTGGAATTCCCGGCCCCCCCCTGGCCCCCCCCCCCCCCCACACACACACATCCTGGATCTCATTGTGACTCCAAATGCAGCAGGGGTGAAATCTGTCGATATCATCCTGAGGTTCCCATTTGGTTACGAATACAATTTTATCATAACTATGATCAGTATAGCTTCTAATCCTGAATTTTTAACAGTGGTCTGAAAGGAAAGTGAGACACACAAGAAAGGTCGTGAAAAAGTTAAGTTAAAGGTGTGGAAGAGTATTACAGACAGTAAGGAAAAGCTCACAAAATCCCAAAGGTGTGGATGTTAATCAGGGTTCCATGAAGGGACAGAACCCACAGAATGAGCACAATTAAAAGGGGATTAATTAGTGCTGGTCTTTCAGTCCATGTTGGAGGCTGAGTTCCGCCGTCAGTGAAGGATGCACAGGAGCGTCAGCGTGGGTGCACTCAAGAGGAAGGAGTAAAGGCGTATAGGCAAAATCAACTTTTCCCACACACTTCTTTATATCTAAGCTGCCATTGGAAGATGCTGCCAACTCTGGGAAAACGCTTCCTTCTTCAGTTAATCCTTCCAGAAAACATCAAGTAGATACATCTACCTAGACAAGTCCCTTAGTTGATGTAGGTCTGGGATTGAACTTACTCGTCACGCTTGTGAGATAGCTTTTTTTAACCAGATAAGCATCTCCCTGGACCTTCAATACCTTTTTATATTCATAAAAAATAAGAAGTTTGAAACTTTAAGAACATGAATGTGAATCGATGTTATCAGTGACATTATTGACACAAAGAAAGGAGCTTATGATTAATAAGGCTTTTATTTTTCCAGTGTATATTATTTTGATGTTTTAAGACAGAGTTTCACTGTGTTTGTTGTACAGGCTTCTCCACCTGTCTCAGTCATCCAATAAGCTGGGATTACAGGCATGTACCACCATGCTGGGCACGGTGTGCCTATATTTGGTAGCTGATACAATGGCACTATGCAACATTGACTGGACTTTGTTATGTTATCTCTTGGAGGGGGAGTTCTGTGGTTTCTTTTCCTTACTAGACCTGTGTCACTGAGCAAACTAAATTAGTAAAACAATTCACCCCTACATAAGCCATTAATGAAGTGCCTCCATTGTGCATGCATATTCATTAGCTTGCCCCTGAGGAATTCTCCATCAATCCTAACACACAACGCCCTGACAAGTCAAGACAGATAAAACTTCTTTTTGGTCGAGGAGGAGCTAGCTTCCTGTATTGTAACACAGGATGTCTGTGGAGCTTTCTTTTGTAAAGCTGAAAGATGTTGTGGCTCCCAGACAATGAGAGATGATCACAGAACTCACATAACAGCCAAGGCAAGTCTGGTAGGGCACACGGAACAGGAGCAGTGGTTCTTTTTCATCTTCCTATAAACTTACTGGGAAATAATCTTTCTGAAAGCACCATTAAGAAGGAAATAACCATCTTTATTTTGGTCCATATTCTAAGAATTTTGAAACATGAAATGTGTTCCAGGAAAATGAAACAATTTTCAAGTTCATTTCCTTAAGATTTGCTGATCTTGGGTCAAATGTGTTGCAGAAGAACTTAGGAAGTTCCGCTTTTCTTACCTACATGTTCATTCATTTATTCAGTTGTACAAAATGAGGGCTTCTCTTGTTATGTTTTTATGCATGCATAGAATATATTTTAAACTTGAATTCCTCCCCTTTTCACTGAGAAAGTTGTGTATAGAGATTGGAGTGCCTGCAAGAAGGGAGAATGTGTATGATGTCTTTGTTAGAGGTGCAACGAGCCAGACTAAAATATGGACAGAGAACTGTCTAGAAAAACTGACTTAAATTCTCTAGACTTAGAGTACACAATCATATGGAAGCTATTGCTACTCCTTGGTCTAGAGCTTTCTGAAGATGCAGTGTCCAGTGCAGTCCTCTGATCAAACAAGTCTTGAACAATGGCAGTGGCCCAGGAGTAAAAAAGATGCATCTCTGTCCCAACCTTGTGTGATTTTTGGAAAGGAGGACGGTATATCATTTTATTTCCATGGATCCACATGAAGGAGTGTGGATCCCAGAGGAAGGGAGGAGCTTTGAGATATCAGAAACAATGGCAGTGTGAGCTCCTGGTGAGGCTACAGGGACATGAGACTGTTGGTTGATCTAGGAGTGCTCTCTGCCGATAGATTGGCATAAAGCTAACTACCATGCAGGAAAAAGATACAGCCCATCAGACTAAGTCTAAAATATCAGACTAGGTCACCAGTATTAGAGCAAGCCAAGGCATACTAGTGAGTTTCATGAAGAATTCTCTAAAGCAAAGGTCAGCTCTATCCCAACCATAGAGAGCCATATTTGTTCCCTTTCTGTAGCTCTGACAAAATGCCTGAGGTTGGATACCTTATAATGAAGAGTTTTATATAATTAACAGTTTGTAGGGTTGAAAATCCAAACAGCATGGTACAGGCATTGGTAAGGACCCCACTAATTGTCAAGTCATGGAGGGTGGCTTCACCATGGGACAGAGTGTGAGAAAAAGAAATCACAAAGATGGTCAGGAATCAGGAGAGAAGGGAGGGGCTAGTCTTGGAGTTTCATAACAACCTCATGAGGCCTAATCAGGGCTCCATGGTAACTACCTAATCCCTTCTGAGGACAGCATTCCAATGACTTAACTGCCTCTCATCTACTCCATCTTAAAGGTCCCCAACACTATACAGTCTACAACCCTTGGATGGCGAAGTACATCCAAGTCAAAGCCATTAGTATTATGTAAATACATCCTTTTTTTTTTTTTTGGTTTTTCGAGACAGGGTTTCTCTCTGTGTAGCCCTGGCTGTCCTGGAACTCACTCTGTAGACTAGGCTAGCCTCGAACTCTCGCACTCAGAAATCCACTGCCTCTGCCTCCCAAGTGCTGGGATTAAAGGCGTGCGCCACCACCGCCCGGCATGTAAATACATCCTTAATACAACCACTTCCATTTCTTATCAAGTGTTTCTTATCAAGCAGTAGCCCCCCTGTGTGTGTATGTGTGTGTGTGTGTGTGTGTGTGTGTATGTGTGTGTGTCTTCTCTGTCCTTTCCCCTACTCTTTCCTGTGCCCATGACTGGGGCACTGTCTTTTGCCTCAACTTTCTAACCAAATCCAGTGTGCTAGGGAGCGAAAGAATTAAAAGAAGAGAAACAACGAAAAATCAAAACACACTCCACCCCGTACCTGAAAACCCCAGGCATTTTGCAGAAGACTAAAGGAGACCAGAAATGGTAGCTTCAGACTGAGAGATCACTAGGACAGGAGAATATCCCTTTGGCCTCACAGTTCTGGAAGGTGCAGGGTGAGTAATGTCCTTAAACTCTCCAGGAATTGAAATTCCTTAGTACACTGGTAACAAAGGCAGTTTATTTTAGAAAGATTGTCTTCTGAGGAGGCTCACTTTTGCCCCCAAATTTGGACCAAAAATGCTGCGTCAGGTGTTTCTAGGGTCTTAGCAACGGAGCTATAAAATATTTAATATAAAATAAATTTAAAATAAATAAATTTACAATAAATATAAAATTTTAAATAAAATATGAAATATTTAACTATTAAATATTTTGATAGATTTTTTTAACAGGCACCAGAAATTAACCTACTACTGAATTTGACTATGTTCATCCTACCATTTAAAAGAAATAATGAAGAAAGAGAGGAATCACTACGAGTCATAAGATGATTCCTCACTTGTCATTAACATCTTTTACTACAACAGCAGGAAAGAGTCGCTGACCTAGCGAGCCTGGATTAATACTGAATTCTTTGCTGAGGAGACTCAACCCACACAATCCTTTGACTGTAGGCTGTGGGCAGAGGGCATTTCCCTGAAAGAAAGGACACAAAGGCTCACCTGAGCACATGCACAGAACCACCCATTAGCTCATTTGAATCTCCAATCTGTAGATCTGGAGGGGTGGGGGGCAGTGAGGACCATTTTGATACAGACAGAGGCAGAATTTGCTCTATTTCAATTTTAGAATCTGTGCTAAAATGGGCAATTTAGAATAATAAAGCTATCATGTGCTTCTTGGTCTCTCTCCTGGCTTCTGAATTGTTGCATTTAGATCTTAACTCTTTGTTACTGATGCTTTGTCTGGAATATCTTACAGATCTGCTGACTTTGAATATATTCCATTTGAGGACTGAGAGGGAATAATAGCCGAGTGTCCTTTCACATGGCTGATCTGTCATCGGTATGGGAGCACCTGCAGGGGAAGGTAATCCATTTCGCCGTTTAGTGTTTACCTCATTTCTGCTAATAATCTCTCCCCAAAATTGGCTTAAATGAACATTTCATTGGCTATCAATGAAGAGACTAAGAGACACTTGCAGCTTGCACATTTCTTCTACTAGAAGGCTGGTGGCAGAGATTTGCAGGACTGAGCAGCCCCTCAACATCTGGCACACAGACACTGGGGAAGACAGAGCCAACCTGGTCTAAGTGGAAGATGTTTACAGATCTTAGGTCAGTGGCTTGTACAGTAGAGTCCTGGCCCCCAGGGACCTGTTATCTGTACAGAATCTTGGGGTCTCACCATATACCTACATGATGGGTAGCCTTGGGAACAGGACCCAGTTATCACCAGAATCCAGATGGTTCTCATAGCAAGTGAAACTCAACTGCTTCTCCAGAATAGGTGTCTAGAATGCAGTCATCATATTAGGAAAGAGCCAAAAAGACTTTAGTATCACACATTAGATATCCAGATTAAGTTAGTGCAAGCTAACAATTGCTGGATGAAACATTGACAACACACACACACACACAAATGCACACACACACACACACACAAATGCACAAACACACAAAATCATTTAATATATGTATGTGTGTATACAAGTAAATGTGTGTATAGATACATTTAATATCTCATATCAAAGGAAAAGGAAAAATAATTCAACTGGAATTGAAAACAGGAAGTAAATAAATGATTTACTGAAAAAAACCAAATGTCTAATGTATATAAGACCTAACAGCTGCATGAAACCTGGAAAATGGTCATTAAACAATCTGTTTTTCTCTAATTAGACTAGGATAATTAATATGCATAGGATGTGCTTTGTCTCACATATTGTAGAGATTCTGCTGACTTTGAATATATCCGTTTATGGAGTAAGAGGGAAATTAGCTGAGTCTTCTTTGATATGGCTGGTATTGACAGATCTTAAAAAATGGACACTTACAATATTGGGATAGCTTTATTCTGTGGGCTTAGCGTATGGTATTTAGTTAAAACAATACCTACATCTATAAATAGGAATGGTCTTATATTTATCATTTATATATACTTACATTTTACAGCATTGAAATAAGCTTAATTATGTTTTGCAGCAACATATTGGCAACAGGTTACATGTGCAGGGGTGAGAAAGAGAAAGGTTAGTCATAACTTGTCAAGATTCTAAGAACAAGTAACTGGTGAGCACTTAGCCCCAAATGGGATGCCCAATATGACCCCCTCCAAGGCTCAAGAAACACCATGGAAGAGGGGGGTATAAAACTGTAAGGACCTGAAGAAGGAATGGAATGTCATGGGGCACTGTCTTCTGGGCATGATGTGGTCATTTTGTTTCTGAGCTTGCAGTTGCTGCTCTTCTGTGTGCAAGACCTGCACAAGATTGAACTCATCACCATTCTGCATTGGGGGGAGTGGAAACTCACAAGGCTGCACCCCTCCCTGACAGTCTGGCAGGCAGCTGATGGCTTCTTGGAAAACAAGAAACCTTTCTTTTGTGGCATAAGGAGTCCATGCTCTTATAAATAGCCCTTCTCCCATGTTCCTGTAAACAACCCTACTGTAACTCATTGGTTCTCTCTCTCTCTCTCTCTCTCTCTCTCTCTCTCTCTCTCTCTCTCTCTCACACACACACACACACACACACACACATCATGATAGTAGAAGGGGAAGAAATCTAGTTGGAAGAAGAAGGGTAATAGGGGAATGTAATCAACTTGCATTATAGCCATACATAAAAATGCCACAATGAAGCCCTTTATTAAATATCGTTAGTATATGCTAATAAAAACTTTTTTAAAAAGAGAAATTAATAAAATATGGTACTATGGCATCTTTTGCAGAGTTGAAAATGGTGACAGATATATATGTCCTGATACAGGAAGCTCTCTAAAGCATAGTAATAAATGAAAGAGAAATTTGCAGCAAATATTTTTAAATAATGTAATTCAAAGATATATAATGTCTACATACAAGTAGCACATAGTTTACTATGACACATACAGTCTTCCATACAATATGAATTTGGCAAATACCTAGTAAATTGACAAATTTTAAAATTTTACAACTTTTGAGATCCTTTAACTTTTTGTTTGCTTGCAGTGCTGGGGACCAGTCATGTGACTCTGGGCTTTCTAGACGGGATGTGTGTGGTGCATCGGCTGGAAGCTGCAACCTTTTACACGCTAAGGCATGCTCTGCCACACAGGTACATCCTCGGGAGTGTCTCTACTCTCTTTCAGTGGCTTGTTGTTCTGGGGAAAAACACACCCCATTGGCCTTAGTAAATGGTCTCAGCAATTATTTGATGAATTACAATTATATAATGGTACCAATAAATTGGACGGTTGGTGGCCAATTTTCCAGAGAGATGCCCAGTCGGAGCTCTCTCCTCAGCTCATTGCCACCATGACGGGAGGGCACAGCAGAGACAAACAAGAGGACATTGTAAGTCGCCTTGCTCCTTAACCACAGGTTTGATGCTCCAGATATTAGCATCTCAGTGCTCAGAGGATCAGCCTACCGTCTGTTTCCGTATGCTCTGCCAGACTCTGCACACCCACTGTTCCCCCACCCCCATTTTCAGTGCACACTCATGTTTGTGTTTCAAAACAATCCCTATTAAAATTATGACAGGAATCTTGAAGCCAGATGTGCAATTAAAAGTAAAATGTTGGTGTCAGCACCCTTGATTGGTCTTTCTGGGCTTTAGCCTCAATGACTACCTTTTCTTTACCCAGCCTGCACTGGGAAAGGCTTCTTTCTGGCATTGTATTCTCTTCTTTTAATAAATGACACAATTTCCAAGAGAAAAAATTTGATCCCTGGATGCTGCAGCCCCTGATCTCTTGACCTGGAGTCTCCACTGACTTGTCTTCAATGGCTCCATTTCCAAACACAGAAAGTGTCCTTTCTGGGGACATGCCAAAATTCCCCTTAGGCTTTCTGCTGTCACTGGGAAACATAAGGTCCTCAGATTAAATCAATTTGAGCAATTTAAGAATCAGTATGGATCAAAGAAAACCAAGGCATACCTACTGCCTGCATGAACCTGTCGAAAGCAAAGTGGTCATATATTTATAACCGCCATTCTGACCCACCATTCATCAGGAACCTCAAGCCTGTACTTGTGGAAATACTGTTCCTGCCTTACTCTGAACTTGAGCCTGAAGCCCAGGAGGGACCTTCCCAGTCTCTCATAAGCAGACAGGTACTAACTGGGATGTTCTACTAGCTCACAGATGTGCTCACATCTGTATAACCTGCCCTTGCAGGGTTGCATAAATTCTTGACACCACACTAGTTTTTTGTTTTTTGTTTTTGTTTTTGTTTTTGTTTTTTTTTTGACGCTATGATGCTGTTTTCCAGCGTTCTAGGTCATGGCAACCTGACTTTCAAAGTCATGAGTTAAAGCATGTGTTTGCACCCTTAGCTGGCAGTACAGAACAGGTTTCTGCTGGAACAATCTGCCATTTAGAGAGAATAAGGCAGACGGGACAACTGTGACACATGCAGGATTGTGAGCTCGAGGCCAGCCTGGGCTGTAGGGTGAGATCCTGTCGAAGAAGATCAGCAAAAGAGGGAGAGAAGAGTGAGGGAGCAGGGAGAAGAGGAAGAGGAGGAGGGAGAGGAAAGGAAAGGGAGGGAGAGGGGCAGAGGGGCGGGAGAGGAGAGGGGGAGGGGGGAAAGTTAGGGGGAAATGGACGGGGAGAGCTGTCCAGCAATCATAGGAGCCAGGATCTGCCTATAGTCATTCTGGGACCTCCTGAGACCGCTTAGCAGTCAGTCCAGGTGCGGCTCCTCCCCCACACCCCAAGGAAATACTGTCAGGCTCGGAATAGAGAAATCATCTCATAAGTGTTCTGACCTGAACACTCAAGCATGAAGCGGCAGGTGTAAGAGGATGTCAACCTTCACCTACGGCAGGGCGCACTCCTCTTCTGCGCTTTGTCCCGCACCTCTGTGCCACTGCCCCTCCATCCTCTTACACCCTGATTTTGTTGCCCTGGTTTTGTGTAGGGGATCTTCATGGGCCAGGTGAGCATCGCAGTGAAACGCGGTGGCTCTGTGCGTAGGGATTTCATTTTTCACCGCCAGCCTTCTAATAAAAACTGTTTGAAGAAGGAGAGATTGAAGGTTTCTGAGGTTTAAAGCCAGGTTGTCATCTAAATCGGCTTCTCTCCTGGACAAAGCAGCCATTGTCTGTGGAAGTTGGCATGACAGAGAAACCACAAGAGGGCGCACAAAGCCTCGAAATAAATGCTTCATCTGTCCTGGAGGCTAAGGCGGCAGAATTGCCAAACCCCCCCCCCCCCCCCAGGCTGGAGGACTCGAACTCCTCCAGACATACGAATGTTCTAGAAGCCCTTCAGGGATGTTTTCATGGTTGGACAAAGAAGAGCACCGCAGGTGCACAGACGAGAGATGGAGGAGGAGTGTTGAGAAGAAAGGAAGTGACTGGCAGGGGAGAAGGGATAAGACAAGAGACCAAAGGCAAGGAGAGAGAAGAGACAGGAGCGGGTGGGAGGGACGGGTGGAGAGAAGACAGAAAAAGGAATGTTGCTTTTTATAGGGCCGAGAGACACGGAAGTCTGGTGTTTCTGTGGACCAGATGGTGTGGCAGGGGAAGGGACCAGGCTGCGGCTTCTCTGGGGGAGAAAGCTGGATGTCTCCCAGGTCTATGAAGTCTGAAGTATGGCATGAGCTGTCTGAATCTCTCAAGAGCTTTCCCAGCCTGCAAACGCACACTTTCTTTGTTGTCGCTTTAAAGTCACAATGCCTTGAACATGAACATCCTCCTGGCAAACAAGGACTCATCTTGACGTCAGCAGACCATGAGGCAAGAGAAAGTGGACCTGGTAATAATGGCTTCCAGGTGCTTCAGAATCAGATTTTATTACTGATAATTTAAACCTTTGAGATAATGGAAAAGGAAGTAAGTTGGTGATGGTTTTTATTTTTGTCTTCCGTTTAAAAATATGTCAGCCCAACAAGAATGGGTAATGTTTTGCAAGTTCTTCCTGTATTTTGGGTAGAGCTGCAAGCTCTAATATTCAAGTGGCATGGGGAAGGAGCTGAAAGTATCTCTGTCACAGAGGTGAAGTGATTCACCCAAAGACACTTTGCAAGCAGCAAAGGCTGACTTCTGAGCCCAGGTCTTGCAACTGCAGAGCCTGTAGTTTGACTAAAATTCATGTCTGTTCAGTGACACACTGGGAGCCTGAGTTTAAGAGTCTATTTTCAAATACCTCTTTATCATCCACACATGTAGTTCTTAAATATTTTGACATTAGGACCCCTGTATACTCTAAATATGTCTCCCTCCTCTGTGTGTGTGTGTGTGTGTGTGTGTGTGTACCAAATTTCTCAGAAAAAAAGCCACACCTACATTGACTTTTTCCAACAAGATGATTAACTGGTTAGAAAGGATTTCAGTGATCAGAATGTTTTAGGTCCTGAGGCAGATTATCTTGCACTACTTTGGTGCCCTAAATAGTCGATTTTTCCCTGTTCTGAAAACATCCTGTAACTATTAGGTAAGTCATTTTAGAATGTACGATCAGGTCCTTGGCTTCCACCGACTCAGAAGTCATGAGTCTCAGCAGACACCATTTGAAACCTATAGCAGAAGCTCCCCACTTTGCTGTAAGCACCTAACTCATGAAAAAATGTCTTGAGTTACAGCTTTTTTGTTGTATTTCTATAAAAAACTTCATGAATCTGCTGTCATATTACAACAAGGAATCTAAGGTCATCTAAATCTGTGTTCCAAGGCCACAGTTACTCATATTTATCTCCACAATAAACTATCTCTTCTTTTTGAGATGAAGGCAATGTTTTATACTTGACAGGCAAGTGTGTGTGTGTGTGTGTGTGTGTGTGTGTGTGTTATGGGTGTGCAGAGATCTACATCAGTATCTTTGCCCATCACCCTCCATTGTGTGTTTTGAGACAGGGTCTCTCACTGAACCTAGTGCATATAGATTGGCTTGACCAGCTGACCAAGAAAGTTCCAGGGACTCTTGTCTCCTTGCCCTAGCATTCAGGCAGACACTCTGTCACATCCAACTTTTTACAGAAGTTCAAGGGATGCAAACAGAGGTCCTCATGCCTGTTCCTGCTGTTTATCTACTAAGTGAAGATTTTTACCTACTACCTGACGAATGCTGTCTCTGTAGCTTTTTTCTGTCTTTATTTCCTATACAATAAAATTCAAACAGGGAAGTTCCAATATTAAAACTTTACATTAGCCGGGCGGTGGTGGTGCACGCCTTTAATCCCAGCACTTGGGAGGCAGAGACAGGCGCATTTCTGAGTTCGAGGCTAGCCTGGTCTACAGAGTGAGTTCCAGGACAGCCAGGGCTATACAGAGAAACCCTGTCTCGAAAAACCAAAAAAAAAAAAAAAAAAAAAAAAAAACTTTACATTAAAAGACTGTCAGGCCCGGGGAGGTGGTTCAGTCAATAAAGTGCTTTCAGTGCAAACACAAGGACCTGGGTTCAGATCCTTCAGATGCCCAGCGTCTTCACAAATCTGAAATGCAGCCATGTACATCCTTAGCCCCCAGACTAGGGCCTAGGAAGGCAGAGGCAGGTGGACATCTGGAGCCTAATGCCCAGCCAGCCTAGCAAAATGGACAAGACCTAAGTTTAATGAAAGATATTGTCTCAACAACAAATTGTCAGTGCTGGGGTTCAAACCCAAGGCCCTTTGCATTCTGGGTAAGTGCTATACACTGCGCTGTAGCTCTCAGATATATACTAACTCATTCAAGATGATAATAATAAACTTATCACATGTATAAACAATATACATATTATCATGAAAAATTTATTTCCAAAAGAAGTAGCAAAAGTACTAAAAAAAAATGCTCGATTTTCTACTAAATATGAAGAGCTATTATCTATGTAGAACATGCAGAAGAAAGCAGAAGAAAGACAAGAATGGAAGCCATTTTGAAACCCCACTGTTTAATTGGAACCCCTATTGTCTATAAGGAGAGAACAGGACATTTCCTGCTGTGCTTTTGGGGTTAGAGAACTTTCCATGAGATCTGACTCTGAGGAAGAGAAGGAACAGCTTCCTGCTTGAAATCCCTGGCTAACCAGTTTAAGTTTTCTGACCCCCTGCTGGGGGAGCTGGCAGACTCCTGGACTCTATGTTCTCTATGTCCCTTTTGAAGTATCTCTGAGACGCTGGATGCTGGGAATCTGCAGTTTTCTCAGAGTTTCATGAACTTGCCAGGGAACCTGTATTGATTATGCAGGGGTCTCAATGCCTCTGGCTCTTCATAGCTTTTCTAGAACACATAGAGTGTTCTAGAACAGCCTGCCTGCCCCAGCAAAGCAGTCAGTAAGTCTATAAGAAATTTACAGAAACGTGGAGTTAGAAAAAATGCCAGAAGATGCATGGAATGCATGATCAGTCAATGCTGGAACCAAGGGCTGTCTGCGTAATACCTTTAAAAGGCAAACAACTACAACAACAACAAGAAAAGCCAGGTATTGTAGAAATGCTTAATCCCAGTCTTGGGGTTCTCGTCCAACACACACTTATAACCTTTATATTTACAATAGCCCTTAAACAGCACAAGTGCTGGGCAGGTATCTACCCTCTGTGCTACTAAAATCTATTTCCTATCAATAACTGTGAGTTGTAACATACTGTGTTTTATCTGGGTTGTTCTCAACTCCAACTGACTATCCCTTGGGGCCATGTTGTCTTGACTCATAACTCATGGCATCTTTCTCTTCCTCCTCACCTTCTCCCTGGCTTGTGGTTCTCTTCCGACCCCAAGCCCGGGAACCCTAAAGCCCAACTATGTCTCATCTGCCCAACTATTGGCTGTTGGTACCTTTATTCACCAATCAAAAATAACTTACGGGCAAGCTCACAATGTCACTTGGGTTTAGTGTGAACTCTCTTGTCTCTGGGGCAACCAGGTCTTGGGTACTGGCACTTAGTGTTACAATGCACAGCAAAAGATCAAATCTCATCAGCAGCCTCTACTCAAAAGCCCTGGTAGCTCTGCTCGTCAGTGGTTACCCAGAAGCCCTTGAAAAGATAGGATGACAGCATGTGGAGAAGACTTACTGAAAGAAAATGAGTCACACAAAGAAAAGAAAAGACAAATGAGAAGGTTCTTGTATCTTTTCTACTTTGTAGAGCTAGCCTAACCCTTGCTGCTAGCCTGCATACTGCGAATGTGCAAGGCCCTCAGTTTGATCTCCAGCACCTCAAAAATCATGCCATTGACTCTGCTACTCTGCTACTTTGCATATCACGATGAGGGCACTTAAAACATTCGAACGAGTTCAGGAGAGTGATTTGTTCTTTTCTAGAAACTTGGTTCCTCTAATGCTGCTTTCTCCATGTGGAATCGACTGTAACAATTGACAAAGAGTGTGGCTTAACCCATCTAAGGCTCGGGGTCTATCAACACTTGCACTTGGATCCCAAGGAAAGCATCTTCCTTCTGTTACAGGCTGTTGACTGCCAGCGAGTCTCTGCAGACTGGTTTAGCTGGAGCAGAGTGGTTGTGAAGGCCGAGCGAGTGCCATTATCCATTTTCCACTGTATCAAAATTCTGTTTTTGTCGCAAGAGGAACAGGGGCAGGCTTCCAGGATCTTACACCAGTTCTGGACTGTTGTCTCCCTGTGTCTTATATCTGGTTTCTCCTTTGGTATTTTACATTTCAACAAAAGCTTTGCTCTCCTGGAGTTTATTTGGCCAGTGTCATTTAAGAATGCAAAGTCGTGATTTGTGGTGGGAGTGATGTGTTAACTAGGTCCAAACTGCTATCAAATATCCCAAACATAAACCTCTTCCTGTGGAGCTGAAAAAGGAGCTGAGAGAGTCTTGAAAAGTTTGCTTTTCACTTTCTGAGGCCTTCCAATTTCTTAGTTGCAGCTGGATATACTTTCAGTCCATAAACTGCCTTTGAAAAGGAGAGGCACAGCCTGCAGAGCTGCCCAGCCTGGGGAAAGAAGAGCCAGATTCTACAGGAAACAGCACCCCTGCTGAAACAGCCTTGCTGTTTAGGGGAGCATAGATAGGTCTCTCTCTGCCAAGGATAGGAGAAGCCCTGGCCAAATCAGACGCTCGAGAAAGACACTTCAACAATGTTTTTGTTTGCTTGGGTTTTTTTGGTATTGGGATTTTTGGGTTTTGATTTTGTTGTTGTTTTTGTTTGTTTGTTTGTTTTGTTTTAGTTGTTACTGTTGTTGTTTTAGAGTGCTGGGCTTTCCTGAGTGCTAGACAAGCACTGTAGTGTTGACCTCTGAACTTAACCCTTGTCTAGAAAATGACTGTATAGCTCCTAAGTTATTAGCTCCTATCCAGTATACTTCATAAGTAGTTATTAAGCGTCACCACGATCCATGTTGGTATTAGTTTCCTTGGAATTGATTATCTAGACAAAATAAAGTATCAGCCACTCTCCAAAGAGCTTCTCAACTTATATGCTGGTTTTGGTGGAAAATGTTTCCTTTATGACAAAACAAAAACAAAAAACAAACTTTTAAAATGCTGATTTCTTTGTGTGAGAGGGAGAGTGAGTACCACAGGTCGTATGGATGTAAAAGGACAACTTGTATGAATCGGTCTCACCTTCCACCTCTACATGGGTCCAAAAGTCCAGACTCAATCTTAACATCAGTCTGAAACTTTATCCAGTGAGCCCTCACACCCGCTCTCCTTTGTAACTTTAAACCAATGTGTAGTGTTTATTATAGGGTTTTTAATTTTCTCACTTATTTTTTGAGAATTTCATTGATGCATACAATGAAATATGATATTTACCTTCCATTCCCTCTTGAGTTCCTCTATAGTAAACCCACCATGATAGCCTCCTAGATTTTTTTCATGTCTTTTTCATTACTTTTAATAACCCACTAAGTTCAGTTAGTGCGAGCCATACATACATGGACGTGGGGCCACTAAAGCATGGGAAACCTACCAGTGGTCTTATGTTCAACCAAAAATGGTTATCTTATCCCCTTCCCCCATAACTATCCGCTGCCAGTAGCTCCTCGGTATGTAGTGGGGCCTGAGGACCTCCTGTTACGGCACTGCTGAGATCTCGGCTGACTTGGTCTTGTGCAGGTCTTGTGCAGGGAAGCTGGTCTCAGTACATGATCATGATAGTCATGTTGTGTAGAAGGCAGCACTGCACAGCACTCTTCCCAATCCCTCTGGCTCTCCCATTCTTTCTGCCTCCTTCCCATGATGCTCTTTGAGTCTTGGTGGCAGTAGAGTTACCATAGACATCCTGTTTAGGACTCACCATCAGCCTCTTTCCCTCAGCACTTTAACCAGTCTTCTATTTCTCCATCGACTGCTGCCCACTGCAAAACAAAGAGTGTCTCTGACCAAGATTGAAAGCAGCCAGGTCTACCAAAGCAGGGAGTAAGGCAGAAGGGGTAGAAAGGCTTTGATTTGTTCTAGATAACTCAGAGATCTCTAAGGACTGTAACCTTGACTTTTGATGCTCTCCTTTTGAGATGAGGAAGGAGTTCTGAATCTGTTAGTTGGAGTCTTCCAAGGGGTGACAGAAATGCTGGATGAGGAGGAGAGGCCAAAGAATGGGTTCTAGTGGTTGGGATTTGGAATGAATTAGTACGAATCACATCCGAGAGACTCTGAGCCCTGAATACTGCTGCAGTCTATGAAGCAAAGACAGGGTTGGAGGAGGGTTGGTTACTAGTTGGCAACAGAGTCATACAACACTGAATGGAAATAATTGAAAGGCTGCTCTGGGTTGTGCTGGCCATGCTTCATCTACTCCAGCCAGAGAGAACTGTCTCTTCTTTCTGGTTAAAAGAAATCCCTGCTATCAGCCACTTTCTGATCTGGCCTGACTGAAGGAACATTCCTAAGAAATGCAAAGAAGGAGAAACTGACCCATGGGGTCACACTTGCCACCTGCCTCTGATGGAAGAGGCCAGTCCTGCTTATCATTCAAGGCAAATACTTGCTGTAGTTTCTAGCTGATATGAACTCTTGGGGGTGGGTGGGTAGGATATGCAAGGTAGATACAATACTGTGGGTCTAAAGATGACCAAAGAATAAGTTATTTTCTTTTTGAAGACATTTTAAAGGTGAATTTATTGGAGCTGGCAGTATGACTCATTGGGTAAAAGCTAAGCAAGACTGATAACCCAGATCGAGTTCAATCCCAGGAATCTATGGGGAAAAGCTAGATGTAAAAAGCCACACAGAAACCTATCATTTCACAAGTACCCTCTCTCTCTCTCTCTCTCTCTCTCTCTCTCTCTCTCTCTCTCTCTCTCATTCTGTGTGTGTGTGTGTGTCTGTGTGTGTGTGTGTGTAAGATAACTGATTACCATAACCAAGGATAACACTTTCATCAAAAGCTACACGTTGCCAAATTAAAAGGCCAGAGTTGTTCCAGGGATACCAAAGCAATACACATTGTGGCCACTGCTCTTGGTTCCTCACCAGAACGTAATGGTAAGACCCTATTGCTAAAGACACCATACACATTGGTCATTGGGCATGAAGAAATCAAGTTGGTACTGGCCAGGAAGCTTCCTTCCTGCTAGCTAACTGCTACCTTTCATAGTACTGGAAAGGTCTTTGTAGGCTGCCATGGGAGTAGGAAAAGAATGTCATCAACGGTCTTACCCAACTATGAATCCTGAGAAGTATAATAACGGCCAGCTTGGCAAGGTACGTTCATGGGTATAATAGTGAATGATATGAATGTTATGGGGGTAACCAACCAATTTTCTGCCTGGATTTAAGACTGAGAGAGAAAACATATACCTGATACTGTAAATCTGGCCAACAACCCATGGTTGGGGAGCTCACAGGCTCCTGGGGTGAAACTGCTATTATTTTGCAAAGTGGACATAGTATCAAACAGTCTCCATTAATATTCTATACTGATAGATCAGTGCAGATCTCAGACCCCATCAGAGACATGTCTTTGTGCAGTGGATGGTGGATAACATAGAAACAACTACTCGGAGTGCAGAGGATAACTGGCAATGGAATGCTCCCCCAAATCGGCACAGTTGGTGGCTTCTGGGGGAGGAAGAACCAGTATCCTTTAAGGATGGCTACTGGAGGTTAAACACACTTCAGTGGATGACCCCTGATGGCCCCACGTATAGGACATATGAGCAGCACCAATTGGACTTGATGGGTTAGTGTGGTGGTTTGAATATGCTTGGCCCATGGGAAATGGCACTATTAGGAGATGTGGCCTTATTAAAGGAGACATAGCCTTGTTACAAGAAGTGTGTCACTATGGAGGTGGGGCTTTGAGGTCTCATATATATTATCAAGTCTTGCCAGTGTGAGCCAGACTTTCCTCCTGGTTGCCTGTGGAAGACAGTCTCCTGGCTGTCTTGCGATCAAGATGTAGAACTCTTAGCTTCTCCAGGACCTTGTCTGCCTGCACACTGCCATGCTTCCAGACATGATAATGGACTAAACCTCTGAAACTGTAAGACAGCCCCAATTAAATGTTTTCTTCATAAGAGTTGCCTTGGTCATGGTGTTTCTTCATAGCAATAAAATCCTAACTAAGACAGTTATTAAAAGAAAATAAAAAGACATGAAGTTGGAGGTGTGTAGTGGTGTAAAGGTCTGAATGAGGAACATTCTCCTACAGCTCAGGTATTGGAACATTTGGTCTCTGATTGGTGGCACTGTTTTGGGAGGTCTAAGAAGTATAGCCTTACTAGAAGAAGTATGTCTCAGAGGGTAGGTTTTGAGTGTTTATTGTCTCACCTCACTTCTGATTCCCTCTCTCTGCTTTGTGTCTGCACCTGAAGCTGTGATCTCTGCTGAAGTCACCGACTGCTACCCACATGGTACACCATTATGGACTGTCCCTTTTGCAACCATAAGCTTAAACATTTCCTTAAATTGCCTTTGTTCATAGTATTTTATCACAGCAACAGAAAGGTAGCTAATACAGGGAGGTCGGGAGGTAGAGGTGCATCTGAGGTAACTATGGGAAGGAGTGGGGAATCATTATTATGAAAATACATTGTATCAAATTGTCAACGAAAGAATTTTATATATATATATATATATATATATATATATATATAATTTTTATACACTTATTATATGTGTAGAGGAAAGCTGGATGTAGCGGCAAGCATCTACAATCCCAGAATTCCCAGGGCAAGGTGGGTGGCAGAGAGAAGAATCTTCTGGAAGGTCTTAGGTCTAGAGTATGTAGAGTAGAAGAAACAAGAAAAATCTTACTTCATTGAAGTAGAAGGAAAGATTATGACCCTGGAAGTTTGTTCTTTGACCTCCATATGAGCTCTATGATATGTACACACCCACTCATATCAGTCACATGTCACATACACACAATAATAATAGTGAATAAATAATAAAGTTTAAAATTAGGTCTGATGAGATAGGTTCGTGGGTAAAGATTCTTTCTTCGAGCCTGATGACATGAATTTGATCCCCAGAGAGAACCAACACTTCCAAATTCCCTCTGCCTTCTACTTGCTCTCTTGTAAAGTACATATACACATTCAAATAAGATGGATGCAATAAAAAATTTAAACGAAATGTGTTGTTAAATTTGTGTTATTTTATGCCGTTTCTGGGAAAGTGGTATTGGGGGTGTGTGGCATCACAGACTCATTGAATGGGGACAACAAAGAGAAGCTAGCTGCTCTGTTGAGGCGTGAGGCAATCCTGCTTCACTCCTTCCTAGCCTGTAGAAAGACAGCGCCCCCAGGAGTGCAGGGACTGTGTTCCCAACATACACCATAGGAACTTTCCAGAAACTTTCAATGGGTCATTTGCTTCTTTGGGCCTCAGGCTTTCTCCTGTGATATAAGATGAGTGAGCCAGGCCATCTGTAGGAATCCTTCAAACTCTACAATTCTGCTACTGGGCTAGAGTGTAGCTCATGGAACTGAGCTGGTACAAGAGTCTAGGTCCATTCTCAGCATGGCAGAGGTCAAACTTTTTTGTTGCAATTTTATGGGATGCAATTGAGGTGATAGACTTTATTTTTGAAATATTTGTTTGCTCGAGGGCTCTATATAGTTAACAGCTTTATGCACAATAAGAAAGGAAATACATCCTGGAAAAACTCGGGGGCAGGGGGAGGAAGGGAAATCAATGAACAATTGATACAGCCTTGAAATAAGCTGTAAGTAGATTATCTGCAGGAGGGAGAATAATCTGTTTTCCTGGCCAGCATAATCCTTTTTAGGAGAATTTTTAGTGTAATTATCAGATGGTGAGTTTATTCATAGTTGTTTTGAAAGTAAATTAAATAACGGATAAGAAGAGGGGGTATCTGTCAAGGAGAGGCAAACTCCCCTCTGGTTAATGAGGCAGGATCCTCAGATCGCCAGTTTGGAGAATTTACAGGGGAGGCTTATTCAGAAAGCTTGGATTACATAATGCAGGCTGAAATCACATCTGAGCCAACAACCTAAATGAGGCCCAACTGGGTACAAAATGTCAGCCATTTCCAAAGAATTAAGAAGCAAGATGTGGAGTATTCATGTAATTGTGTTTATTGCCTTGCTTGTTCTTTGACTATTTGTGTTTGTTGTGTTGCTTGTTCCTTGACTATTTGCATCTATTGTATTGCTAGACCCTCAACCTAGAACTGACCTTACTATATGCATGTAATTCAAATGGTATAAAAGCAAAAAGGAGGAGGAGGGATGGAATGGGGGTTCTAGGGAGGGAAAATGGGGAAAGGGGATGACATCTGAAATGTAAATAAATAAAATATTCAATAAAAAAACAACCCCCTCCAAAAGAAGCAAGATGTGTTCTAGAATATTCCTTCCATTGCTAAAAGATCTGTTATTTTGCATAAAATCCTAACTTTGCTTTTCTTCAGCAGACAGTCAGGAAGTACCCATCACTGTCTACACCACAGATCACACACACCATTCTCCCCATCACTGCTTCAGCTTCACGGATGCCTAGGAGCCTCTGCCTTGTGTCCAATGGCATTATCTCCAGAAAAGTCTAAAGAACAAGTTTCCCTAGACCCTACTCAACTATCTGGATTCAAGATTGGAAAGTATAAAAAACACTAAGGACAGCAAAGCAGATATTTGTTATTACCTAGGAAGAAACACTTGAGCCTCACCTCACAGTGTGGCACCCTAGTAATCTAATGATTTTCAATGAAAGGCTCTAAGAGACCAAAGGACTCTAGTAGATATTTTGCTTGGATAGTCCTTTAATGCTTTAGTTTCTTTTCCTGTGTCTGTGACAAAACACTCTTATAAAAGCCAGTTAAAGAAGAACGGGTTTACTCTGGCTCAGAGTTCAAGGGTACTTTCCATCATGATGGGGGAAGTCATGGCAGCAGGAGCTAGAAGGAGCTGATCACATCACATCCACAATCAGGAAAGGGAGGGATGAGTGCATCACTACTGCTCAGTTCCTTTACTCCAAGTCCAAGGGAATGGTATCACCCACAGTTGGCAGGTCCTCCCATTAACACAATCAAGATAATACCTCATAGGCATGCCAAAGACCCGTCTCACAGGGGATTCTAGGTTCTGCCCAGTTTGCAATTATCATTGACCATCACATTCATCTGCTAAAAGACATACTGACCAAAGGGGAAAGGGATTCCCATCAGTTCCTTCTTGGAGTTTCACCATCTAAATTCACAGCACAAGCTAGGGTGTAGTTCAATAGCCTGCACACGAAAAGTTCTGGGGTCAACATCCAGCCCACCAGCAGTACAAAATTCACGTCACAAGAAGATAAAAGAATGTCATCAGAGTTCACAGACTTTGCCACCATTACTGTCTGTCTTCAAGCCCACCCACTCTTCTAAAGAGAATCAGTTCAAACTAGTGGGGCTGGGATGTAGTTCAGAGATGGAGCAACTTGCCTAGCATACTGGGCACTGGATTTGATCCCAGTACCCTGAAAACTAAGAATGGGGTAGCAGTCTTTTCTAATATAGCATGACTTGAGGAATACTTTCTCCCATGGCATACTAGTATCTTTACTGTTGGTCCATTTCTTCCTCTTAAGCTCACTTACTACCTTTAAAAACAGCCTGCCTTCCTTATTCCTCTCTAATCTGTGAAGAAATGTGTATGCATACCTGAATCTCATTGGGTTTGGGGCACTACATTGCTTAGGATTGTCATTGCTGTCATTAAATATCTGAGGAAGTCAACACAAGAATGTGAGTATTTATTTCAGCTCACTATCTCTATATCTTGTTTGCTTGCTGTATTCCTTTTGGTCTGATGGGGGAGGCATGTGGCAGAAAGCAGAGAGACAGGATGGGGTAAGGAGTTCAAAGACACACTTCCCATTGACTTACTGTCTAGTTAGGGTTTCTATTGCTGTGAGGAGACACCACGGCCACAGCAAATCTTATTTAAAAAAAAAAAAGCATTTAACTGGGGCGGCCTTTTATTTCAGAGGTTTCAGTCCATTATCATCATGGTGGGAAGCAAGGCAGCATGCAGGCAGAGAGGGTGCTGAAGGAACTGAGAGTTCTACATCTTGATTGGCAGGCGGCAGGAACAGGAAGGAGAGAGAGAGAGACTGGGCTTGGGCTTCTGAAACCCCCAAAGCACACCTTCAGTGACACACTTCCTCCAACAGAGTCACACCTTCTAATTCCTGTCAAGTAGTGCCCCTCCTTAATGACCAATCATTCAACTATCTGAGCCTACGGGGCGGTGGTGGGGTGGGGCATTTGCATTCAAACCACCATACTTTCTTCAATCAAACCAATCTCTATCACTTGTAATAACCTCAAATTGTGAATGGATTTATCCACTGATGAGATCTGAGTGTTTGTGATGAAATCATTTTCTAAAGCCCCTGGGCTGATGGACACCTGGGCTTTCCATAGACCCATACTGCAACAGGGTCTACCGCCTTTTCTCACAGTGGCTCTACTGCTGGGGCGCTCGAGCCTGCCATCCCTTCATCCTACACATGTCCCCTGTATCCTTAGAGCCTGGGTTGGGCAGGATTGGACATCACTGTCCTGAGGAACACAGAAAATTCAGAATAGAAGAGAGATTGGCTCAAATTCAGACTCCCAAACACCCCCAGCCATACAATAGACCAGGGAGAAATATTTTTCACTACAAACCATCTCTATTAATATTTTAAGCTCTTTCAGAAGCAAAACAGAAAAAGAACAAAACCATAGGAAGCACAATATCCTTAAAGGGGGGAGGAGATATTTACACACACATGACACAGAGAGAGAAAATTCAGAAAACGAAAGGGCTTTAGTAATTAGTATGTGTAAGTAAACACTGGCTTTCCTACTTTCATCCCTATTTTCAAATAGTATTCACAGATTGACCTTGCTGAACAGATGTAGCACCATTTGATTCAGCAAGGAAAGAACTTATTTTTGTTAGAACTTTATTTGAAAGCAATATAATTTTAGCCATTAAATGAAGCCATGGACTGTGATCAAGTGGCTGTCTGGTGTAGACTAGGAATTTTGACATTTGTGTTGATGGGGTGCAAATCATACTAGAACAAATTATAGCACTATCACCCAAGTTTTACAGCAAAAGTCCCAGCTCCAACGTAGATTCAGCCACCTGGCCCCAGTATGCCAATTAAAGAGAAAAGTAGTGGGAAAAGGCCCTGTGACATCAATTCCATCTTCAGGGCAGTTACATGAAGTTTAAGTAGAGAGGGAGTTACTTTTCTATTGCCATGACAAAACATCACGACCAAGGCAACTTATAGAAGAAAGTGTTTATTTGAGGGCTTTTAGTTCTACAGGGTTTGAGCCCAGGACCATCATGGTGGGGACCATGGCAGCAGGCAGGCATGGCAAAGGAACAGTAGCTGAGAGCTTACAGCCCACCCTCAGTGACACACCTCCTTTAACAATCCTTCCTAAACAGTTCCACCAACTGTCGACCAAGCTTTCAAATATGTAAGCCAATGGAGACCATTCTCATCAAGCCACGACACAGAGGTGCACATAACTATGCAGTCCTAATCGAGGTATGGTCCTTGATGCAACATTATCTCAGCTCTGGTCCTGCAAGGTGGCTCATACTATAAAGTAGTCCATATACATACGGGTAAAATAAATGACATAAAAATAGCTAGAAAAGTTAGACCTTGTTTACAAATGTACTCATTAGCTGATCTATACCCAATGCCTTGTGTTCATCAAAGAGCCATCACCTGGAGTGAGGTCTAGGGGATATGCGACTGGTTTTGCTTAAGGATGGTGGTCATGACATAAGTCACATAAATGTGATCCCTCCTCATGAATAAACGAGTAGCTATCTTGTTGGACCAAGGAAGGTTGCATAGACTGTGTGGCTGGCCTCCTCACAAGCTCTGCTCATGAGATGCTCCAGGCATCAGTCTCCATCTACATCCATAACGCCCACCAGGCGAAAGAACATGATCATATTCCTCTCCTGTAGCCTCTCCCACTCCTGGGGGTTTTCCCTATTTTCCCTAAATAAATCAGTGTTCACTCTCCTTACTATTTGCCCATGCTTCAATATTCTTCTTGGATATGAGACAAGGAATTCAGAATCCAATGACTTGGGCGTGACTTTGGTGACTAGTGATTACCCAGGATCCTAGCACCCAGACTCAAACTCAATAAAAGCTTCACCCTCTCAGAGAACTTGCATCGTGTGTGTGTGTGTGTGTGTGTGTGTGTGTGTGTGTGTGTGTGTGTG
>NW_021604604.1:3379639-3386553 GCF_004785775.1 Grammomys surdaster
GTGTGTGTGTGTGTGTGTGTGTGTGTGTGTGTGTGTGTGTGTGTGTGTAGCTGGGCAGGAAGTCAACAGGCCTGAGGAACCCTCCCGTTTCCACCCTCTCTCACCACTGTTATGATTACAGGGACTTGCATGCCTGTGCCCAACTTTTTACATGTGTGCTGGGGATTTGAACTCAGGTTCCCGAGCCTGTGCAGCAGGTGTCTTTACACTAGCCAACTCTCCAGTCGAAGTTTATACTTTTGAAGCAAATTTTAAAATGCTTATCTAGGTAAACACATGTTTACTGCATTGGCAAAAAATAAAACTTTAGATTTCTAACAATTTTTGGGACAATGCACTCAAATCGAATTATTTTCTGATGTTCCTATACATTTCATATATACAAAACCAAAGTACTTATTTGGTTGAGATAAATTCAGAACAGGTTTAAATAGGAGGTTTGCCTAAATGGAAAGTTTATGTGAGTCATATCAAGTATATAATAAATAGTAGAGATGTTTAAAATTTTTATTAGACACAATTAGACAAAAGTTAGACAAAAAATGTTACAAATCCAGAATCAACATATATTATATGAAAGTAAATACTTATTGGTCACTTTATGTGCATTAAACACATGTACCTTTAACTCTACAAACGTTTTCACAATGTTCACGATGTTCAAATGACTGACACACATCTCTGTCCATATTTAGCCATGGATGGGAAGGGTTTGAGTGTCATAGACTCACCTTAAAGTAACATCACTCATAAAGTGCCATCTGACAGGCTTGACAGAAGCAGTTGCTTAAATAAACCCGGACTTTGTCAGAACTCAGTTTCCATAGTATTCAAAAGCAGCAGAAAATGCAAGCAATTGTCTTAATAAATTTGGTTTGCTAAGTCAAATCCTTTCTGCAAATGTCACTGAGAATGAAGCAATATTTTAAAGAAAGGCTTGTTGCTTTTAGATCAGGCTAGCCTCAAACCTGCAGCAATCTCCATGCTTCTTCTGAATGCTGGAGTTGGAGAGATACTCCACTGTGATTGACCATAAGATTTGTTTAAAGCATTCAGACTTTCTTAGAACATTGGCCTACTTGTAATTCAGTTCTTATTTTACACTGGAGCACTAAATTTTGTCCTTACTGGTTGTGGTGGCACATGCTTATAACCATCACTTGGCAAGTAGAAGTAGTAGGAGCAGAAGTTTAAAGTTATCCTTGGCTACATAGTAAGTTGTAGGCTAGCCTAGGCTACATGAGACCCTGTCTCAAAATAAAAATGACTTTTAAAAAATTGCTTAAATTTCCAGGTGAGTGGTGTGTACTTTTAATCCATGAGTCAGGGGGGCAGAGGCAGAAAGGTCTCTGTAAGTTCAAGGCAAGCCGACTCTATACAAAAAGTTCTAGGAGAGACCAGGTTATCAGCATTGTAAAAGCCTATCTCTTTAAAAAAATTATATTGCATTTTGAAACATCTTTTATATATATTTGAAAATAGGATCAATGTCCATGAGTGGACTTATCACTTATCTGTTAAGTACACCTCATATATGAGGCAACCATGGTTACCTAGAGTCATAAAATAGTTGCTAAAAGATTTCAACCTAAACAGAAATTTAAATGAGCCAGATCCTGTTAAAAGCTCGACAAAGCTAACAGGAAACATGAATCACTCAACTCTTATCTTTTAAAATTAACCCCTTTGAAAACGTAACTAAAATAAGCCAGCATTCTAGAAAATCTAACTGCTTTGAATATAAAGCATTAAAACCTTTATAGCTAGGAATTTGAGTGATGGCTCAGTGGATAATGCACTGGCCTGCCAGAACCAATATAAAACTTGGAACCCCAACTCTCAGAAAATGTAGAAAATTATTGTAAGCCCCAGGCCAGCCTAGCCTACATAGCAATCTTCATATCAGCATAACAGCTCCACAAAGCTGTTCCAGAGGGATTTTCATTTGTTTGGTTGGTTTGGGTTTTTTTTGTTTTAACATTCATGATTCTTTATGAATTTCACACCATTCCAACAAATCCTACTCACCTCCTGGTTCCTTTGTATCCACTCACCACCCTTGAAAACTCCTTCCCAAAAGAAAATAGAAACAAATAAAACAAAAACATAACATGTCATTATGGAAGCTGTTAGTGTGTGTGTAACAGTGTGTCCCACAGTGCACCTTTTTATCCACACATCTTCCCTTACAAATGTTCATTGAGATTAGTCATTGGTCTGGTTTGAGGCTTCTGGCTTCTGCTATACTACCAATACTCCATTCTCACTGGGACTTCTCTTGGATATCCTGCTGTTGCCTTGTGTCATGGAAATCCTGCAGCTTTGGACCTCTGGGTGTCTTCCCTCCCCTGCCCCCACATCCCAGTATCCTCTGGGCATCTTCCCCACATCTTACTGCCAACCTCACAGGCAGCCAGCCAATCAGGAGCTGTCAAAGCTGCCCCACTATCTAGTTTGAGACAAATATAGTTAATCAGCAAAAGTCCCCAAAATCCCCCGGAGCCTTAACCAATCACAAAGGCACCCATACCCCTGGAGATAGACCCAACCAACCAAGGGAAAGAAAGGTAAGAGTCACTCACTCCTACCCTAACAGGCTTTAAATTGACCTGCAAAGTCCACACCTCTGTCTTCCATCCCTATGTATGGTGGACCCTGGCATGCTGGTTCTCTGCTGAATAAATACTCTTTACTGTTGCATATTATTTGAGTCTGGGGTATCATTCTTGGCAAATCATGGATGCTTACCTTATTTTATCTCTGTGTCTTCAGTATAAAGCACAGACACAGATAAAAACAGAGACACCAAAACTTCTATCCTGTTTTTAGTTACCTGTAAGGAGACAATCCCACTGAACCCACCCCATCATCAAAATGAGGTTGTAAGTATCTGCTAGATTATCTCTGTGGTTTCAGCTCGGGGGATGGGGTGGAGGGGAGATGGGCTAGTTTTGACAGATGTTCTGTAAGTGACCACCATGCTTAGTGTTAACTGTTAACTTGACAGAACCCACAATCACCAAGGAAAGGCCTCTCTACATGCCTTGAGTGGGCTAATTGATGAAGGAAGACCCATCTTAACTGTGGGGAAGTCATTCCTTGGACAGAGGATCCCTAATTGCATAACGGAGAAAGAGAGAAGAGCAGTAACATGCTCATTATTCTCGGCTTTTCCTATGGATGCAACAGGACCAAGTGCTTCAGGCTCTTGCCAGCTTGACTTCAGTGTCATGATGGACCAGATATTAAACAATGGGTTAGAATGGTGCCCCTTTCTCCCTTGAAATGCTTTGTTGTGGAGTCCTATGGCTGCACCACCGGGATCCCAGGAAGGAAGCTCGAAGAGGGCGATTGATGGAATTGCAAGAGAATTTTATTGGTCCGATGCATTGGGACCACTTGCTCACGCAGGAGAATGCATATATACAGTTTGAACAGGATGGGTTTTTTTCTTTTCTTCTTTTTTTTTTTTTTAGCGATAAGCTGGTTGGTTGGCATTGCTGGGCTATGAGGGACCCTCTAATAGGGAGGTATCTGCTGCCAGATGCCTCCATTTGCCTGATAATCCATGGTTTTTCTTGGAACTATGTGTCTTCACCTTTTTTGGGAAGGGACAGGGTCAAGGAGGTAATTTTCCGTTGACATGGACTTTATACTGTCAGATCATGTTATCCCTACAAGAGACAAGAAAATATGACAGTGCCTTTGCAAAGTCAAGCAGGAGTCTGATCCAAAAGAGAAAAGAGACAGACTCAGAAGGAAAGGACAACCAGGCTCCTATGCTTAGTCGACCAAGAAGAGGAGCCCACAAGTTTGACAAAAGCAGTTCTCAAGAAGCTTTTCAAATAAGACACTCCTGTGCATCCTTTCTGAAGGTCTCAGGTTTAAGGTTCAAGAGGTAGGGGACACTCAGCTGTACTGTCCTATTGGTAAGAGATTTATTGGGAGAATTATCAAGATTTATCAGGAGACTTATCAGTGCCTCAGATTCCAGAATGGCAGGGTCTCTAAGGAGACCCTTAGAGGAAACCATGGCAGAATGGAGGTCACTTACAGGTTTCAGAGAAGTGGCAGAGATTCTATGCCACATCTATAGTGTGTGCTTGCAATCAGACTGTCTCTGAATTAGCAGAGGGTGGGGAGGGTGAGAATCTAGAAATACAAATGACTTTAGTTCATACCAGATTACCGTAGTTTCAGAAACGGCCAAAGCTCAACCAAAATGGAGGAGCTTTACAAAACAGAATGGGCCTGGCTAATGGGACATGGGGAAAAACGTGGGTGGGCTTTAGGGAGTCCCCCCCAGACCGTTGTCATGAAGCCATTCCTGTCACCTTCAATTGATCTCCTTAACTACCTATATTTTCATCAGGCCTAGTATAAGGGCATGGATTTCTTTCTGTCTTTGGGTCCTTTTTTTGACTCTTTACAAAGGATCTCATGCCACACAAAGCTTAATCTTAATAAATATATGTGCCTTTCTTTTGATAATCTGTTCTTTGTTACAGTAGCCTTCCCTGGAACTTAGCAACAGGAAAGAAAGATATTTCATACTCCAGAACTCTGAATCGGCTTTCCGAAGCCCTAAATGACACAGAACTCTCCCTTTCCCCCTACAACCTCCCCAAGAAGCATTACTTTTCATAAAGAAATCCAGTTACAACAAACCCCACAGCAAGTTATCTGGTTAATTTAACATGACTAATTTAGCTCAAGTGGATCTGTAAAATGACTTCAAAAATAGATTCTACCCCAGTTGTGCACACTGAAGCCATCTGCAGGCCCTGCCCCCTTCCTCAGACAGCAAAGCTCTCAGAGTTCAGCCCTCACAGCCCTAACACTCAGTGCACTGGAGCTTTCTGGGTAATTAGCACGCAAATGTGCATCTCAATGCAAGATCATACAGGAGCTTCCAATGCTCCTGCTGAGGAATTGATTCTGTTGGAAGGTGTGCTCTTGATTTAGGCATGCCTGTGTGACTATGAACACAGTAAATTCTCTCTCAGCTAGTGGTAAGGAAGGTGCATGAAGTGAGACCAGCCAGCACAGTGGGTGAAAGTGTATGGACCCTTGGGTGGTCTGAGAATGCTGATTAAAACATGTGGATGCCTCAAAGAACATTGACTTTGATTGAAAATTGTGTTTTGTACCTAAAATATTGTTTTAAAGACTAAGAGTATCTTCCAGGAACAAAATGCTTCAACAGCTGGTCACACAGTCACAACTTCACTGGCATGAACGGAAGGACGCTGTGTCTGTTGTAGTCTACAAAGGCATGTTGGCTGATTGTGATTTCAGTGGTTATGAAGAGGTTGGAATGGTACAGGTCCAGAGCCAGGTTGTCTACCATGGCAGCTGGAATAGGCATTTATTGCTCATGTGTGTGACCAAATATCCAGGTGACTGTTAGGTAAATTCTTTGAATATACGAATCGATCATTGACTTCTACCGGCTGTAAAGTTAAAGAAGTCACCAGAGGCTCATAGGTGGGGTCTCCCTGTTGTGTTCTAACCTGCCTGCCTAATGTTCTCACCAACGCATCTGGAGAATGTCCTGATATAACTTTCTTTGTTCTGTATATAAGAACTTTGTGAAATTGTTACCTCATTAGACCATGGGGTTTGAAGTAATCTAAGTCTATTTTGAGCAGGCATGGTCATTTATATTTGGCTCCAGAGTAAGCTATTGTTTATTCCCCTCAAGGTGAAAGCGCTCTCTCTCTCTCTCTCTCTCTCTCTCTCTCTCTCTCTCTCTCTGAGTGTGTGTATGTCTCTCTGTGTGTGTGCACACACACGCACGCACACACACTCATTCCATTGTTAGTGGTTATTTCTAAGCACAAATTCTTCATAATGTCCCTCTTTTACTTAAGAAATGACTTACTTGGGTGATGAGAGAGGCTACACATGATGGGAAAATAAGAGGCCTTATGGTGACTGGGGGCTGATGTCACCACAAAACTGTATCAGAGTAGCATCTGAGAGGTCCACTCTGCCCTTCCCCACCACAGAACTGTATCATCATAACAGCATCTCAGAGGAGCAACTCTTCCCCAGATGGCTTGGGACAAGCCTGGCTGACCCAAATGACCACCATTTGTCCCTTGCTTCATAACAATGACATCTGCAAATCATTAAACACACAGAATTGACAGTTCTCATTATGTATGTGGTTCCACGACACATATACATATACACAAACGCATATACATATACACACAAACTTATTCCCATAAACCCTAACCCACTCCGGGAAGTCCCCACTTTAACACATACATAACCCTACCATTCACTAAGGTCTGCAGGTAACAGAAAATGAATCTTCACTCATAACCAACCTCTAAGATTATGAATCAAAGTCTCAAAGAGGGAGATTAAGGCAGGATGGAAAGAGAGAAATTTAAGGGAATATGCAAAGGGAAAGTAGCCCGTCTTGGTCTCTGGGTGACATTTCTTGCTAGCTGAGAGTCAAGGACTTTGACATAATCAACAAGATTTGCTAAGAAGGTTGTCTACACAGAGACATCATTCTCTTTATATAGAGATAGTTCAAGTAAGAATGTTAAAACATCAATGAGCTCTAAGTGTATACAACCATCTTCCTTTCCCATATGTAAGCCTGAAATCTTCTGGACTCCCATAAATAACATAAACTTCACTAACGGTATGTGCTCCTTAGCTCCCTTGTACACTCTTTCGACCTGTGGTTTTACCCTCTCAGTTGTCATCCCATTCAGCAAACCTCAGGGACCACCTAGTGATCTCATTCACCTAGCAAGAGTTCCCAGATGACTCTTTGCTATAGTTAGAAGCCACGAGCTGAGCTCCATATTTGTCTTTTTTGCTAAGGCACTTGGGAAGTCCTCCCTCTCTCTCTCTCTCTCTCTCTCTCTCTCTCTCTCTCTCTCTCTCTC
>NW_021604604.1:3386563-3389334 GCF_004785775.1 Grammomys surdaster
CTCTCTCTCTCTCTCTCTCTCTCTCTCTCTCTCTCTCTCTCTCTCTCTCCCCCTCTCTCTCCACCCCATACATACCTGGGGTTGTGCTCTCCCTTTTCCATGTATTTCTCTTTATGTTAACCCCAAGCAAAAGTTCACATTCAAATCACTTCATGAACTCTGAGACTGCTTGAGGTTGACTTACCTTGAAATTCTTTTCTTTGGCATAGCCAGGAGGGCCAGATTCACCTGAGAAGGTCCCAGAGAAGAATACTTCAGGCTGCTATAGCGGGTAGGGTGGAGCTGTGCCTCTGACTTCTACCCGGTGCCACTGACATGGCTTTGAGACTAGTTATTCAAGTCCCTGCCATGTACCTCTCTTGAGATGCTGACACTCTCTCTTAAGTGTGTATGCCTGTTTACTCTATAATAAATCCTTCCCACAGCTTCTTGATCTTTATCTCTGAATTTGTTTTTCTATGATTATGGCAAGAATCTGGAAATACTGGACAGAAGCCTTGTGCTGTCCCTTAGCTCTCGGAAATACTAATCATACTTTGCTTGTAACAGTGACCTTTGAAAGGATGGCCGGTTCTTATCTTCTGAGATTGGATTCACTCAGGGTACCAAAGGATGCATAATCTTTCAGACCCCATTTCTATGGATTTCAGGGCGTTCGTTTGTTTTTCCCTGAATCCTATAAGGGAACATTGGTGATCATTATTGGTTACTTCTTCACATTTGTTTACAGTCTAACATTCTCTACAATGAGGTAGCATTACTTTTAGATTCTTAAAGCTTCCACTGATTTGAAGTTTGCCATCCTATAGGAGATCAGGGGATAGAGGGATGCTGTCAGGCACCAGGTATGCAGCCTTATGTGGGATGGAATTCTCTGTTGGTCCCCCTAAATCGACCAGGGGTTCCCTGCCTGTTATAGGTGGTGCATTGGCCTTAGCAATGGGGAAGTGAGGTTGCTTCCCAGGAAGGATGCCTGTTCTTTACAGTGTTTGTAGAAGAGCCACCTCTGCTCCAGATAGCCCACATCTCCTTAGAACTTCCCTAAGACTGTGAACTTGCCTCTGGCAGTGATTTATGGAACCATTTGGTGCTGGGCTATTGCTCATTAATATACTCTGTATCACCCAGCTTGTCACTGGTTATGGCTGCTATCCCACAAAGTCAGGGCATTAGAGAAAGGGCCGGCTGCCTCCAGCGCAGGAGGAGAGTGCCCCAAAGCAAATCGCTCCAAGTACTTTTCTTGCCTCTCCACTTCTCACTGTTCATCTTTCTTTGAAAGAGGGGGCGATGGTAAAAATGCACTAGGGAGAGTTTGCTGTGCTCGCCCATTCCAGGACAGGAGGAGTCATGCGTCCCCAGCCCCTCTATCGAAATCCCCTTCCTAATCAGCTCTCTATACCCTAAGCTCAAAATTATGCACATTAAGTAGGCTATTAATTTTTTAATGTCAAATGAATAAATTGGAAAGAAATTCATCATCAATAAAAGATACTACTGGACTGGAGGAACACATCCATAATTCTAGCTCAATTGAGAAACTGTGTCAGGAGATCATCCTGCGTTCAAGGGCAGGTTAGGATGGGTACTAAAATCTTATCTCAAAACAACAAAACAAAAAGCAGAAAGAGAGAGAGAGAGAGAGAGAGAGAGAGAGAGAGAGAGAGAGAGAAAGAGAGAGAGAGACACACACACAAAAAAAAACACAAAAAAATAAATAAAAAAAAAAAAAAAAAACCCCCTAACTATCTCAGGTCACAGATCACAGATGGCTCCTTTGGAGTAGGGCTCTCCTGTCTGTTTCTAGTACTTTTTATGTCTTTTCTTTTGGGGTGCGGGGGATGGGGTGGGTGCTGCAAGGGGATTGGGTGGTTGGGATCATGCATGCATGCATGCTAAGTCTATACTAAACTGAACTAACAGCTCTCAATCTTTATTTTATTATTACTTTATTTGACCAGGTAAAAAAATGACTACAGGACGCAAACCACCTCACGTCTTTGAATGGTTAACTTTTCCATCCCATCCTGCTCTGGAGGGAAGCAGACCAGGCGTCTACACTGCACTGAACTCTCTGTTCTGTAAGAATCTAAGGCTCCTTATCTCTCTGTTTCTCTCTGTCATCTATATTAATAAAATGAGGCTCAACCAAAAAAAAATTTCTAGATAGCTAAATAAATGAAGTCACACAGCTAGAAAATCATCTGCTCAGACGATGACTATCAGCGAGCGAGCCGATGAGTCGTTCGATAATGCCGATGTAAATACATTTGCCTGGACTCTCAGGAGTTTTTCCACCAGTAAAGACTGGAATCAAAAGGAAAGATAGACATCGGCTCCACGTCTTCAGAGAAAGGATGTATAAATAAACTAATTGGTCTATCGCTCGATCTGTGTACGGGGTGCATAAGCTGAGAGAGTGAGCTCCGTGCTCCGTTCAGCTGCGTTCAGTGTGATTAGTGTGATTCTTAAGGCTTGATTCCATTCGAGCACCAGCTGTTCTCATGTAAAACAAATGGGGGCTTTCTCAAAATAATCACAGTCTGGCTGGCTGCGTGGCTTGGAGGGCTGTACCTCTGGGCTGTGTTCTACTGTGGATCTGAAGTTGCCCCAAAGGCCCATTTGTGAAAGGTTTGGTCTCCAGCTTGTGGTGCCACTGACAAAACCTTGGGCAGCAGGAGCTAGCAGAAGACAAGTAGGGCTCTCTCTCTCTCTCTCTCTCTCTCTCTCTCTCTCTCTCTCTCTCTCTCTCTCTCTCCCTCCCTCCCTCCCTC
>NW_021604604.1:3389434-3441922 GCF_004785775.1 Grammomys surdaster
CTCTCTCTCTCTCTCTCTCTCTCTCTCTCTCTCTCTCTCTCTGTCTGTGTGTGTGTGTGTGTGTGTGTGCTGCCTTTGAAATAGATAGTGGAAATCGGGAGCACATCTTGTCTTTTTGCTTTTAGTATGCCATGAGCAGGGCTGTTTTGTAAGTCACAGGCTCTAGGTGATACCACAGGCCCACATCAATAGAGGCAGCCAACTACAGATGAAGATTTCCAGGATCTGGGGCTAGAGAGATGGCTCAGTGGTTAAGAGCACTGGCTGCTCTTCCAGAGGTCCTGAGTTCAATTCTCAGCAACCACATGGTGGCTCACAACCATCTGCCATGAAATCTGATGCCTTCTTCAGGTGTGCATGAAGATAGCTACAGTGTACTCATAAGTTAAATAAATAAATAAATAAATAAATAAATAAATAAATAAATAAGAATATTCCCAGGATGTAAATAAAGTGAAGAGAGAAAGAAAGAAAAAAGAACGAGAGAAAGGAAGAAAGAAAGAAAGGAAGAAAGAAAGAAAGAAAGAAAGAAAGAAAGAAAGAAAGAAAGAAAATGATTTCCAATCTTATAAATAAATAAAAGAACATTTATTGTACTTTCAGGTAAAATCACATCATCATTATCATTCATGTATAGACACACGAGCCTCTAAGCATTCATTTGAATAAATAAAACCCAGTACTTTTAATGTTAAAAGAATCATAAATGGTAAGCCCAAATACAATACACTTCTCCCTTAAAAGCTGATCTTCCCTGGTGTTTTTGTCACAGCGACAGAAGGGTGACAAACCCAGGCTAGAAAAGCAATGGGTGGGACTGAGCACATTGCTCTGACCTGAGACTAGACCATTGGCCCCTGCTGTACACCTACCTCAGTGCTGCCTACTAGGAATCAGCAAGCTCGTTCCTTGTTCAACCAACAAAGAGTCTTATGCACTGTTGGCAGGTTAACACAAGCCCAAGTTACCTTAAGCTCCAAAATAGTACTTTAAAAAGTAAGTGTGCAGGGTGGGCCAACCTATAACAATATGAAATCATCCTTCTTCTTTCTCTCCTTCCCTTTCTCCCTCCTTATTTTCACCTACTCTCTCCCTTCCTCCCTCACTCCTGTCCTTTCTTCCTTAGTTTGAGATTTAACCTAAGGCCTTGAGCATACTAAGTACACACCATAGCACCATGCTAAGTATATACCATACCACCACACCCTTGGCCTCCAACTTTCTTTCCCTCTCCCCTTCTTCCTCTTTTTCCTCTCCTTTTATTTTTTCTTTTTTGACAAGGTTTACTATATGGCTCAGGCTGTCTTCGAACTTGCAATCCTCCAGCCTCACCCTCCTCATACTGGAAACTTCCAAAATCTTAAAGTTGAAGTTCTCCCAACTTTCTGAAAACGTCAACGCTAAATTCAAACCCAGCACAAAACTCAGTCTCCTCAGGACCAATGTTAGAATGTATTTATGCCAGGAACTACTCAGTTGGAGCACAGCCAGGAAGACTTTATTCAGGAGCTATGGGATGAGTTACTGCTACCTAGAATATGTAGCAGGGAAATAGACCAACACCACCAGACACAGGGCCCATCAGGGCAGGTTGTAGGTAAAGAGCTGGTTGTAGGCAGCTGATGTCAAGTTGATAGGAGGAAGCCCCTGAGGTAGGGAGCTTTAACCTGTGGACTGACACCATCCTGGCTGACAGCAGGCTAGGGTGGTCAGAGGTCACTCCAGGGATGCTGTGGTGTAGGGACCCTGCTGACTTACTGAGGATGTTCAGATACTGGATGGTGGGATTCTTGTCAAAGTGGCTTAGAAGGTTTGAGTGTGAAGTGTCCCTGGAGGCTCACGTACTGATGCTGGGGAATCTTCAGGGCTTTAGGAAGTGGGTCACTGTGGGGTGAGCCTTGACGTCTCACAGGCTGGCCCTGTTTCCTGTGTGTTTTCTGTTTCCTGGCTATGGCTGAAATATGACCAGAGGAGGCCTCATACCCTGTACCATGCACTCCCCACCTCACCTCCTCCACAATGGAGGGTGCCCTTCTCAGACTCTGAATCAGCTCTTTCTTCCTATAGTTGCCATCAAGTACGTAATGTGCCTAAGTCCTTTGATAAAAGCAGATTTTTACAGGAAAGTCTACAGATGATGCTGGGAAGAGGGCTCAGGGGGCTGACTAGAATTTGGTCAAGCAGACACTCATTGCTGACACAATTCAATGAAGTTAAAGCAATCAGTCACAGGTGAATCAGCTTGTGATAGCTGTTTGTTTGTTTCTTTGTTTGTTTGTTTTGTTTTAAAGAATGTAAGGCAGCCAATTAAGAGAAAGATAAAAATATTTCCTTCTTATAAATGACAGTGTGCCAGCTGAGAAACTAAGATGGTGGCCTCCCAGTCAGCACTCAGGTGTGAGCATGCCCAGTCCCACCTGGCCACTGAGCCCCTCCACTAGCCCTTACGGCTCACTTTTGGGTGTGATAAACTGCACTTTCTTGGTTTTTATTCATTTTTTTATACTTTTTTCTTTTTATTGAAAGTAGATGTATTTTCTGATACAATATATCCCGATTATGGTTTCTCCTCCCTCTACCCCTCCCTCCCATCAAGATCCATACCCTTTCTGTCTCTCAGTAGAAAAACAGGTGTCTAAGGGATAATAATACAATATAATATGATAGAAACAAACAAACAGAAGGAAAAGAGCTCGGGAAAAAGCACAAGAAACAGAGAGAGACCCACTTGTTCACATACTCAGGAATCCCAGAAAAAAATACTAAGCTGGAAGCCATAATGTACATTCAAAGGACCTGTAGTGAAGGAGGAGGAAGCAAAAGCAGGAGAAGCAGGAGAAAGAGGAGGAGGAGGAGGAGGAGGAGGAGGAGGAGGAGGAGGAGGAGGAGGGGGAGAAGAAAGATGGAAGAGGAGAAGGAAGAGGAGGAGGAGGAGAAGGTGAAGGAGAAGGAGAAGAAGAAGAAGAGGAGGAGGAGGAGGAGGAGGAGGAGGAGGAAGAGGAGAAAGAGGAGGAGGAGGAGGAGAGAAAGAAGAAGTAGGAGGAGGAAGAAAAAGAGGGAGGAAGAAGAAAAATACATATAATAAAAATAAAGATTAAAAAAGTAAATAATGAAATATATAATAAAAATGAATAGGAGATTAATTCAATAAAATTTAGAAAGAGAAGCTCTTACACGATATTATAAGACAGAGAAACCCTAAGCATGCAGCTGAGTTTGTTTCTGTTGGCCATCTATTACTAGGTATGCAGCCTTCCAGGGAAGTGGCTTGTTTCCCCAGGCAGCTGTGCTTGGAGGGAACTAAATGTTCATTTGTAAGTGGTTATCAACTGGAGACAGCTTCCAGGTCAGGGATGAGAGTGGGTGTCCACTTCTTCTTTCGGCTCCAGGACTCTGCATGGCATGGGTTTGTGCAGGCCCTACGCATGCTGTCTCTGTCCCTTGTGAGTTCCTGTATGATCCTGTTGATTTACCAGCCGCTGTGAACTGTGGCAGCTCCTTGCCAGTTCTATGAACACGACCCTCAGTATCTGGCAGTGCAGTAGACACAGCAACTCCCAAACGTCCTCACTCCAAGTGAAAGGGCAGGGGTCTCCAGGCATACTCACTAGTTAACGTTGAGTGGGTCCATCTTACAGTCCAGAGATGCCATGGTGGAGAAGAGGCGCCAGCCAGGAAGTATCTCCCTGATGCTTAGCTGCAGTGCTTAGTCACTGGATAAAGCCGGCCCTTTCCATGCTCAGCACCTCAAGTGTTCACTGTTTAATGTGAGGGCTGACTCAAGCCGATATGGCCCACATCAGTTAGGTTTCATTGTGGTTGATTTTGCTGTGCAATCTCAGAGCTGAGTGTGGTTATAAAGCCTGATATCCTAACTTCCCAACTCTCTGGATGCATACAGGAGTTGGAAGGAAAAGAAACACATAGAGAATAGAAAATATCCATAAACACGCTAAACATACACGAATGGAAGCACAGAAGTGTGTGTGCATACAATCAAACACAAGCATGAGGGCAGCCATGCACATGCTAATTTTCATGTGTGTTTTGCACACCCAGGCCCCACCTCATGGCATTTCCATGCTCCATTGTGTCAGCAACATAAAGAAAGACATACAGGTTCCAAATGTCACCAAATGAGGTCCAGGTCTAAAACTGTGTCTGTTACTAACAGAGAAATTCTGGCTCAATATTTAACATCTATGTGCATTGGTTTTATCTTGTGCTAACTGTGAATTACAGCAAAGATGTTTAAACTACGTGAAACAATAGCTCCATGGCATGTCACTAGAACAGAATATTCTCACTTCCTCCAGTGGTGTATGTTAACAGTGTGGTTCGCAGTATCTCTCAGTGGGACTCGCAGTCGCTCTGAACTGTATTGGCCCCTGGGAGGTTCATCTGAATCTGCTTTACTAAGGGATCACACCTGACACTTTGGTGACCACCCTCAAAAGAGAAGTCTATACAGTGGCAAACCCATTACAGCTCTGGCTTGGGAAGGGTAAAAGTTTAAGAAAAGGTTTTGCCACCCAACACTCAAGAGATCTTAAATGAAGAGCTGTACTTTTTAAATAGACTCTGCGCTTGGCATCATAGTCTCCATGTACTCAAGATGTAGAAGAAGTGAGGTTGTGAATCTGAGGCTAGCCTGGGCTCTAAAAATCAATCAATCCCTCAAAGAAACAGATAAACCCAAGATAGCTAATCTCTAGATAAGTGACTGGTCATGCCCCCACTGCTATACAAATATACCAAAACCAGCAACTGTGTTCACAAATTCCTTGGCCAGGTTTCCATAAAAAAAATCAATCAGTGTGTAGATTGCACTTTCTCTGAGTGGTTCTAAATGCATTGTCTCCAAAACCCCCAGGGCTCATCTCCAGATGGCTGGTTGGGCAAAGAGTACTACATGGTGGCATGCTGAGAAGCTGGTGGTGATGTTTAAAGGTTCTGCCACAATAAAAAGAAAAGATCAACATCCATTTGACTTCTTATTCCACCCTGTGCTGATACAAAAGCATTTCTCACAGATGACACTGGGGTCATGCAAGCCACTAACCAGAAATCCCATAGAGAGAAGATCAAGGAATAAAGTATGTCTGAGTAAACCCCTTAATCCCAGTGATCTCATCCAGGTGTGTCATTTGAACTGAGCCACAGGCTGCGCCCAAGTTGTAGTTCTGCAAAACCTTCCTCCCCGCACTGCAGTGACAGAGAGAGCCACATGTCCTCGGAGGCACAGCTGCACAGTGGAAGGCTTTGAATCAGTCCATTCATCAGAAACAGCTGGAGCAGGTAATGCTTGTGTTGGAGATTGCCTCGTGTTCAGTGTTGGAAGGATTCATGTTTCTCATCTGTTTGGTGGTTGGAAAGTCTAAGAAATGGCCACCGGGATGAGTGAGTGGTGTCACATGGCAGAGTGTGAGGGAAAGTGGGAGACACACTTCCCTTCCATAGCAACCCAGTCTTGGTGAGGTGGCCATCTGGGAGCCCTCACCACTTCCCAACCCAGTCAACCCCCTTCAGGCCCCATGTCTTAAAGAGCCCACTACTTCTGAGTACCAGTAAACCAGAGGGCAAGCCTCCAGCACATGTATACTTGGGAGTCAAGCCTTATCTATGTTGGTATCAGGCTCCGAACCAAGTGATATCACATCTAGGCAACCCTCACATCATTGCCAAGGCAACCGCCATACATTCCCAGAATCCACCTGGCTACCTCCCACCCTTACCTGCAAGAGGCTACCTGGACAGATCCTGACACTCACTTTTCTACCCAACTTACATCTACTGTTCTACCTCAGGGATTCTGGGACAGCCCACACCTATTTGGCCAGGCCCTGGCTTCTGACTTGCTCTCTTTATCTCTCTCTAGATCTAAGATTGTACTTTATGTAGATGATGTCCTTCTCTGTAGCCCCTCTCTAGAGATTAGCCAAACTGACACCTCTACTCTTCTAAATTTCCTTTCCAGTCAAGGCTACTAAAGTCCAACTATCTACTCCTCAGGTCACCTATTTGGGACTAGCAATTACCCCAACCTATAAGGCTATTACCTTAGATAGAAAAAATCTGATTCAGTCTCTAACTGTTCCTTCTACAAAGGAAGAGATTTTATCATTTCTAGGAATGGCTAGGTTTTTGCGTTCCTGGGTTCCTTCCTTTTCCCTACTTTCTCACCCCTTATATGAAGCAGCGTTAGGCCCCCACTCACGAACCTCTTCTCAAACCTGTTACCAAGCCCTTTCAAATGCTCCAACAGGTTTTCCTTAAGGCCTCAGCCTTACATCTCCCTGATCTAACTCGGCTGTTTCCTCTCTACATAACTGAAAAGGAGGGATTGGCCCTTGGAGTCTTAGGTCACCAACTGGAACCATCGTTTGCACCTGTAGCATACTTGTCAAAAAGACTAGATCTAACCATCCAGTGATGGGCACCTTGTATTTGTACCTTAGCTGCTGCTGAACTCCTTATTCAAGAGTCAAAGAAACTAACCTTGGGATCGCCTATAACTGTCTTCTCTTCTCACAACCTGTCACAACTCCTAACTTATAAAGACCTACAGACTCTATCTCCCTCCATGGCTCTTTCTCTTCAGGTAGCTCTAATAGAAGACTCCACACTCACCTTCCAATCATGCCTACTTCTTAAAATTTCCAATCTTCTTCCTCGACCTAATACTAACTACTCCCTATCTCACTCCTGCACTAAAACCTTAGAGGAACTATTACCTCATCCTTCACACATACAGGAGGGCACATTGCCTCAAGCCATCTATACCTGGTATACAGATGGAAGCTCCTTTCTACATGAAGGGGCCAGGAAAGCTGGCTATGCCATAGTGTCAGACACCAAGGTGGTGGAGGCACAGGCCCTTCCTGCTCATACCACCGACCAACAGGCTGAACTAATAGCCCTTACTCATGCCTCCCAGCTGGCACAGGGACAATCCTTCAACATCTACACAGATTCCAAATATGCTTTCCATAGCCTCCTGTCCCACACTGCTATCTGGAAGGAGTGTGGGTTACTTACCACAAAAGGAGGATCAATAACTAATACAAACCAAATTATGGCCACACTAAAGGCCTCCCATCTCAAAGCTATTGGGATTCTCCACTGTAGATCCCACCAGACGGATGACTCTATTGTCTCCAAGGGAAACAACCGAGCTGATGAGGCAGCTAGAGCTGCAGCCCTTAGGGGCCTAGACTCATCTCACCCTCCCAGGACATTCGTATACTGCAACCCACATCCCCACCTACGCTCCATGAAACTCATCAAACTCTGCCCTATCTTCACCAACTCTTTCATCCTAACAGCCAAGCATTGTCTTATTTTGTTAAGACCCACCTACAGCCTACTCCTGAGGACTTAAGTTTCTTAAAATCTATCACGCTTCTTGCAAAATCTGTCAGATGTCAGATCCCAACTCAAGGTATCGTAGCACCCCTTTTCCTACCCATCAGGCTAGAGGTTCCCTTCCTGGAACTGACTGGAAACTTGACTTTCCCCACATGCCTGCTATAAAACGTGCCAAGTACCTCCTGGTCTTGGTGGACACCTTCCCAGGCTGGGTAGAGGCTTTTCCTACAACTAACAAAAGGGCTCAGACAGTCTCTGATCTCCTCCTCCAAGAGATCATCCCCTGATTAAGTGTCCCAGCCTCCCTCCAGTCAGACAATGGTCCTGAATTTATTTCCTAGGTTTCTGAAATTGTATCTAAGGCCCTAGACATCCCCTGGCATTTTCACATTCCCTACTATCCTCAATCTTCAGGTAAGGTAGAAAGAACTAATCACTCTTTAAAAACTACTCTTGTCAAGCTGTCACAGAAGCTTCATCTTGACTGGGTAAAAACTCTTAACTCTGGCTCTTTTCAGGCTATGAGCACTCCCCAAGCAGCCTCTAACTCCTGGTCTTTCACCTAAATGCTCTCCCCTCTCAGACCATCTATTCACCCCATTACTTTACCACCTCCGTTCTCTCTTACGGAACTTTGCTGACCACTATCTACCTCGACCACACACTGTATCCTGTCCACTGCCTGTCAACATCGGAGACCAAGTCCTTTTCTCCCCTCCAGATCATCAGCCCTTACCTCTCTCTCCCAAATGGCAGGGCCCTTTTATGGTAATTCTTGTGACCCCTACAGCTGCTAAACTCGAGAGACTCTCTCATTGGGTCCACCAGTCTCACTTCAAGCCTTTCATCCCTCCACCTAAAATCGACTCTTTTTCATAAACATTGACCCTAACAGGACCATGCTCTATTAAGATCCAGAGGATGTCGAGATCACCCACCTTGTCCTCAATCCCAGAAAATGAGACTCCGCTCTGACAGTCGAGCTAGACGTCACTGGACTAGACATGGGTTTTTCATCCTCCCCCTGCTGCTTGTTTCCATCCAGGTCAGCCCTCACATCTGGAGGTTCGAGATTCAAGAGACCCCCCACAGATAACAGTCTTTCCAAACAGGGTCAGGAAACTGCTCCATAGCTGGATGCCACGAATTAATCCAAATTGCTATCATCCCTATATCTGTTATCCCATTGAAATATTATGTTCTCTATACTTGCTTTCTCTTTGACCAGATAGAAGATTATTGTAGAAAATGGCCAGACGATTATGGGGGCTGCCCATATTGGTCTTGTCAGATACATATGTTAGGATCAGGGACCAACCATTTCTTCTACCAACACTGCAAGACACTCTTTTCTACATACAAGACCCATGGAATTCCAGCTGTGGTGCTTCAGAACTGACGTGGGGAGTGGGGTAGATCTCCAGACAGCTAAAGAAGATGATTTTCACCAGCTCTTCCAAGAAGAATGCTATTTTTAGGGAATATGAGACCTCCAATTCTGAGATTTTTTTTTTAAAAAACCCATATAAAAGTAGATACTCTCTTTTGTAACACCCTTTCTAGTCATCCTCCTAGTGTTATCATTTCTAACCAAACTATTAATCAGTTCCTGTTACAGGATTACCAGCCACTGTCCACAGAGGAACCTGATGCACACATCTACCAAGTAGACTCCAATGGTGAAAGCCAGCTACACCCCAAAATGGATTACGTCCCTACACAGCAGAAGTAGTTGAAGAGATACGGTGCCCCAACTCCCTTTTCACCATTGGCTTCCTCTCTCCATTTTTTCTTCTCTTCATAATAAGAAAAAGGGAAGTATGTTGGTATCAGGCTCGGAACCCAGTGACATCACACCTAGGAGAACCCCACATTGTTGCCAAGGCAACCACCATACATTCCCAGAATTCACCTGGCTACCTCCCACCCTTATCTGCAAGAGGCTATGTCATCACCCATATAAATGAGTCAGAATCCCCGACCTTGCTCTCTTCTTCCTCTCTTCTTCCTCTTCTCTCCACCCCCCCCCCTATCTCCTGAATAAACCCCATTTGGAACTGTTTGGTCTGTGTGGTCTGTTCCAAGCCTCGTGTGGATGTATATCAATCTACACTACAGCAGGCATCTGTCAGCCTGGGGACTTGCACAACTGTGCAGAAACTCCCTATTGATTTGTGTTTGACATGCACTCTCATTAAAAATATTTAACTTAGGTTATTGAGATGGAGCAATTGTTGCCATGGTGAAAAAAATGCACGTGTTTTTGCCTGTTTTCCAAATAGGTTGTTTTTCCTTAGTGATTTATAGAAGACTTTTGCTTATTAAGGATATTATCATTTTTGTCCATTACGCATGCCATATTTTTTCCTCCTTGTCTGCAATCTTATTCACAGTGCATTTTATTTACAAGTTTTGTGTAGCAAAACTTCTATACGTTCTTCAGTGGCTCTTTGTTTCTCCTGCTACATAGAGCAAAGGTCTTTCATGCTCAGACTACAGTGCCGCTTTCTAAATAAGCTGCCACATTCCTACTGGACAAATTACTTTTGTAATAATAAATCCCAACTGCTACATAGAGGTCTTCATCTGGGGTCTTTTTGTTGTTGTTGTTGTTGTTGTTAAAGATTTACTTTATGTATGTGAGTATACTGGTACTGTCTTCAGACACAGCAGAAGAGGGCATTAGATCCCATTACAGATGGTTGTGAGCCACCATGTGGTTGCTGGGAATTGAACTCAGGACCTCTGGAAGAGCAATCAGTACTATTAGCCACTGAGCCATCTCTCCAGCCCTCATCTGGGGTCTTAATTTTTCTCTTTTTTATGTTTGCGCTGTACTAGTTGGTTGACTTCTAGTTGCTTTTCAACACATGTTCTGATATGGGATAGGAAATGGAAAGGCAATCCCTCTGTGTTGTTCTATTTCATAGTGTGGATATTTGAGTATCTTATATTCTGCTGCCAACTTCAGAAAGGGTGCGCTGGGATTCTAATGGAAATAATACAGCTCATGTGTTGATATGATGGACTGATTGCTGAGTCTCCCAACCAAAAGTAAGTTCAGTCTTGTTGTGAAGTCTCTCTCATGTTTCTTCTTAAGGTCATTTATAGGCACTTTATATCCTTTGTTGCCTTTGCAAATTATTTTATGTGATTGGATGGTTATTCAACTATATGGTTCATGAACTTCAAAGACCTGTCTGGAAATAAATAGAATGTAAGCTATTAAACTGTTCAGTAATTACCTAGAACCTAAGAGGGACATTGTGTGAAATTGTCTAAAAGAGGCAAGAAACAAAGCAACTGAAAGGTGTCCTGGTGAGCATCAGTGTTCCCAGTAAGGGCACATGTGTGCCTGGGCTCACAGTAAAAGCACATGTGTGCCTGAGCTCACAGTAAGAGCATGTGTACCTGAGCTCAAAGTAAGAGCACATGTGTGCCTGGGCTCACAGTAAGAGCACGTGTGTGCCTGGGCTCACAGTGGGAGCACATGTACCTGGGCTCACAGTGAGAGCACATGTGTGCCTGGGCTCACAGTGAGAGCATGTGTACCTGGGCCTCCATAGCAGCTCCCTGTGCAACGGCCACCTCATTCTAGATCATCGTATCTACTGACGTCTGACCATTGGCCCAGGAAATTATTTTTCAGAATATAACGCACTGGTTTCTTCCTGTTACATTTGATGATCTCAGTGAAGCTCCAGAAGAATAAATCCCCCTGTCTCTGTCTCTTCTAAGAAGGTTCTCTGTACTGTTAGCTGGGGGACCTGGTCCCTTAATCACTTAGCAGACAGCGTTGTCTCTTCCAAGACTGTCTGGAGTGGAGTCAGATCTTCATTTACCATCTTCGTGGACACATTTTGCATGCTCAGCTCATGCCTGGCTGTGAGCGCTCTCCCACCCCACCCCACCCCCTCTCTGTCTCTCTCTCTCTGTCTGTCTCTGTCTCTCTCTCTTTCTCTGTCTTTCTCTCTCCCTGTCTGTCTCTGTCTGTCTCTGTCTCTCTCTCCACCCCCCACCGTCTGCCTCTCTCTGTGTCTCTCTCTACCCCCTCAGTCAGTCTGTCTGTCTGTCTGTCTCTCTCTCTCTCTCTCTCTCTCTTTCTCTTCCCCTCTCTCCCCCATCTGTCTCTCTGTGTGTGTGTGTCTCTCTCTCCCCTGTCTGTGTGTGTGTGTCTCTCTCTCCCCCGTCTGTCTGTCTGTCTGTCTGTCTCTTTCTCTCTCTCTCTCTGTCTCTCTCTCATGTTCTCTCTCTCTCTCTCTCTCTCTCTCTCTCTCTCTCTCTCTCTCTCTCCCTGTCTGTCTCTGTGTGTGTGTCTCTCTCTCCCCCGTCTGTCTGTCTCTCTGTCTCTTTCTCTCTCGCTTGCTCTCGCTCCCTCCCCTGTGCTCCTGTTCATCATTCATTTTCATCTTGTTACACTTGTAATCCATCTTAAGCGTTTACCGGATCAAAACAGGCTTGAAAAATGCTGAGATGGGCCTGTGCCCTATAATCCATACTCTGATTCATTAAATTGCATGATAAATATAATTTACCATGCCATTGGAAAAAAAATAAAGAAGCTTATTCTCAGATAAAGAATTATATGCTTTAAAATTACAGATTTGTGTCTTTGGGGGTGTGTGTTCAGATGTACGCTGTGTTTGTCTGTACACAAGTGTGTAGGTGCAATATATGCCCATGTGTGTCCCTTCGAGGACAGGACAGGATGCCTGGTGACTCCTTAGTGCGTTGAGACAGTTTCTTACTGAACCAGAGGCTAGCAGCTGTTTTGGGTAGTCTGCTCGGCAGGGGAGTTCTAAGCATTTACATGTCTCCGGGCTTTCTGCTTCTGACCTGAGTGTTAAAGATTCACACTCACCTAACGCTTGCAAAACTCATATTTAATGAACCATGTTCTCATCCCTGCAGACTGGTTTTGGAAAAACAATTTTGGCCATAGTTTTCTAAAATTCAATTTCATTGTAAAACACACTAGGGACATGATTATGCAGATAAACTTCAGACTTTAAAGACCGACTAGAAGATAATTCATGAGGATATTGTATCAATAATGTTCATCTGCATTGCATTTGAAATGGCTATTTATATCTCCGCTTCGGTGAGAAACACAATTTCTCATGAAGGATCTGTTTGCTTCTTTCTCCGATCTTTTTCTTTCTCAGACCATGTAATTTTTAAGTTATATTAATGAAAAATAATTTTGGGTGACCCAGTATTAAATTAAATGTGCTGGTGTGTGTGTGTGTGTGTGTGCACGCGCGCACTCCTGCCTCAAGCATCATGCTCAGGTAGCATTTTAGGTGTGTACCAGAGATGTGAACTCAGGTCTTCATGTTTGTGTGGCAAGCAGTTTCCATGCTGAGCCATTGTCTTAGTGTCTTATTGCTGTGAAGAGACGCCAAGACCAACTCCTCTAAAGGAAAACATTTAATCGGGGCTGGCTTACAGTTCAACGGTTTAGTCTATTATCATCAGGGCTGGAAGCACGGCAGCACGCAGATAGACATAGTGGTGGAGAAAGAGCTGAGTTCTACATTGGCATCCAGAGGCAGCAGGAAGAGAGAGACAAGGGGCTTGGCCAGCGCTTCTGAAACCCCAAAGCCCACCCCCAGTGCATACTTCCTCTAACAAGGCCACACCTCCTAATCCTTGTCAAGTAGCCTCACTCCCTAATGGCCAACCTGCCAAGGATATGAGCCTGTGGGGTCCATTCTTATTCAAACCACTACAGTCATCTCCCCAGTCCCTAATCAGTGTTAAAAATATAAACAAACATGAACAATTAAGTTAGAAAGCACTTTGAAATACTAGAGTCTCTTAAATCTTAAATCCAGACGAGGTGACTGAGAGTCAATTGGACTGAGTTTATTTAAACCAAGTATTCTGAATCCCAAAGCCGAACAGTGTGAAGCCAGTTCCATCAGAGGAAGCAGTTGCTGAGCACCTTCGTAAAAGATTCCTGAGCTCCAAGAGGATCGAGTTGGTTTTATCCACGATAACCTTGAGTGAGGATGGAGAGAGAGCATAGGAGACCCCAATAGACCCGGAACTCTACAGCCTGAAGCCGGAGCATCGCATAAGCACATCCACAGCTTATTTTCACACAAAACCACTTCTAATACTTTTATTTTAAGTTATCTAATCGGCTAAAGCCCCTCTCAGGAAATATGTGAAGACAATTTCTGGTTTGGGTGCTCTTGTGTTCGTTCCTCTGGTGACTACAGAAAGCAGTAGAGTTCGGCCTCTTTGCTGCGAAGCTTCAGCAGGTTCCCCGGGTGGAACATGAGGTCCACGATGTACTCTTCTGGTGGAGGCAGGTTCCCGATCACGCCCTTCCGAGCCTCGTTCACCAGCTTCACTTCGTTCCATGCTCGGCCGTACTCACCACGCACCAGGCTGCAGCCTACCCCGATTCTATCGGCCAGTGCCTGCGGAGGAATAAGACACCAGGGGCTCAGGGTCATTGGCAAGCTAATGGAGAGATCCTTAGTGGGTGAGAGTTAAACACAGGCATGCAACGAGGTTTGACTGGAAGCTAGAAAATGGACAATAGTGAGGTGGGCGCCATACATGGATTGTCCCTGAGGGCTTACCATCTGAAGATTCAGTGTGTGCCAGAGCGCCCTGGGAAAGGACACTTTTCAGGAACTAAATATAGTAGAATACAAGTTGGATAGGGTGGTTGGAGAGGAGCTATCCCAGGGCTCTAGCCCATGTATCCGTCAGTCTGTCTGTGGCCCAGGGTGCTCTTTGGCCATAGGAGACAGTGAAGTTAAAGCAAGTCCTATTTCCAGCCAGTCTGCTTTGTGATGTAGAAAGAACCATGGGGCAGGAGGCAGCAAACTGCAGCTAACTCTCTGGCTTCAGGCTGCTACCTCACTGTACGTGGCTCCTCCATCTGATTTCCCCTGATTTAAAGGGGTTGTTGTTGTTGTTTGTTGGTTTAAATGAAAGAGAATGTGGTACAACTCAGAAGCCCCAAGACCAAGTTCTCGACACAAAGGGGATTTATTTGACCCAGAGGGACAGAGGGCAAGGCATAAGAAACAAAGACAGGAGAGAGAGGACAAGGGAGAAGGGGGAGAGAACAGGATGAAGGGGAAGGGGTATTTGTTCCTGGGACAAAAAACTGTCGCTGGATAGAGGGGAGACAGGTGTGGCCCATAGGAAAATGGCAGTTTATAAAAGTGAAAGGGGGAACCCTTAGGCTGTGGTGTTTGATTTTAATTGGACATGTTAAGTAGGTGAGCCAATGGGGGCATTTGACTGTTGGCCTTCAATACTTTGCTAGCTGGACCTTGGTTGCTGTGGATAGCCCTGGTGTTGCTTGTATCTGGATGCTAATTCCACTCTCTCAGAAGGGGGAGGAGGAGGAGGAGAGAGGAGGAAGGAAGGAAGATGGAGGGAGAACAGGACGATCCAGAGTCTGCTTGGCTTTAAATAGCCACAGGTAGCTATGAATACATCATAAGGACGGGGATAACTTGTCTAATCTAGGTGAGCATCATCTCAGCTGGCTCCGAAATTATTGTGTGGGCATCTTGTGAATTGAGAATGTATTGATATATAAATCTGACTGATACATTATAAGCTTCTAGAGTTTTGATTTACTGGGCTAAGGGGATTTGTGACAATCAGCCACAGGGGGTGGATAACTGAGAAGAGACAAGCAGCTCTGAGGCAGCTGAACCAGAGCTGGGAAGACTGCTGTCAGGGGCTAGCCTAGAGGTAGAGGCTACCAGACCGCTGAAGCAGAGAGTATCTGGGTATAGCTCGGGAACTTGTGGTACTGTAATATTTCCCACAACACTTGGTAGTCAGCTTCTAGAAGAGGAAGTGGCCAAATAAGGGAAGGGACCTTGGTGGCTAGTTTTGGGAATTCATTCTAACAGTTTTTAGCAAGGCCGAGGGAAAGAGGGAGAAGTGTGAGGACCGCCAGAGCTGTGGTCACCATGCTTGAGGTAGCTATCCCTTTTTTTTGTTGTTTGTTTGTTTGTTTGGTTGGTTGGTTGGTTGGTTGGTTGGTTTTTCTAGACAGGGTTTCTCTGTGTAGTCCTGGCTGTCCTGGAACTCACTCTGTAGACCAGGCTGGCCTAGAACTCAGAAATCTGCCTGCCTCTGCCTCCCAAATGCTGGGATTAAAGGCGTGCGCCACCACCGCCCGAGTAAATAGAATGTATTTTTTTTTTCGAGTCATAATGAATAAAAAAGCTTGCTTAGACTGCCTGGGTTCAGATTTCAACTCAGCCTGGATGCTTACCCACTAGTGTGACCATAAGCAAAGGCTGGCTTTTCAAGCCCAGGCTTCCATCTCTTCCTCTGTGAGTAGGGAAGCAGCATGGTACCTTGACAGTTGTGTGAGGAATTAATGAATGTCAAGTCCCATTTAACAAGGCTCAGCGTAAGTAGCATCAGGAGAAGAGAGCTGAGTTTTAGTAGTGGGTACATCCATGTTTTAATTGAGTATATTTGTTACTATGCAATGACTGTCCCAAACTGCATAGTTCAGGATAGGCCAAAATGATAAAGCTTTGGTGGTCATTCTCAGGACTCTCAGGTTTTCAACTTGATACTGTTTGTCCTGGAGTTGAAGATGGCCTAGAAAGCAGTGAGCACAGAACAAAAAGTATCGATCCGTCTCCCTCAAAGTTCAGTGGGACACAGAGACTGTGTGTGGGACATTCTCCAAAGACACATTTACTGGTATGTCTCTTATTTCCTATTGACACACTTTAAATCAATACAATAATTACCATCCCCTATTTGCTAGAACAAAACTGAGGTAAGGTACTTTAAGGTCACTGCAGGTGACCTAAAAGGATATTCAGACATCTGCTTCCAGTGTACAGCCTGAGGCAATTTGTGAGTTGGTGAGTGAGTGAATGAGCTTGTGTCTAAAAAGCTGTTTTCCTTGTAATGTGAAACACACAAAAGCACTAAGCCCCCCCCCCCCCCAGCAGGGATGGGGCTTAGCTGCTGGAAAGCAGGAAAATGCCGGCAATGGGCTGGAAATGGTTTGACACACACTTCTACCTAAACGTAGACAGCTCTATCACTTTCTGCAGCCTGTGCATCAGAATGGACAGGACTGACAATTGGTCCTGGTTGTTGGCAAGACAGCTATGAAAGATGGAGGAGAGTATAGGAAGTATAGTGAGTGAGTGCAGGGACAGTCTCTTGTGTACTGTGTGGAAGCATCACCTGTCAATAAAAAGCTGATGGCCTATTAGCAAAAGGCAGGAAGTAGAAGGTCGGAGTCCCGGTAGAGAGATTGGAACTCTGGGAGATAGAGTCTCGAGATTTGCCCCCAGACTCTGAGGAAAGATAACCAGCCATGTGGCAGACATAGAATATATTAGATGGGTTAAATAAGTTACAAGCTGAAACGAGCCGAGCAAAAGGCCATAAGAATTGTTAGTAAGTGATAAGCCTCCAAGTCATTACTCTGAAACTAGGGTGCTGGTGGAAAAGCTGTTACAAGTGAGTGAGTGACTTGTTGGCTGCCTACGGGCAGGGAGTAAAGCCAAACGAGGGCCACTGGTCTGGAAGAAAATGGGGTAAAGAAGATGCGTGGAGAGGATAAAGAGCGACAGATTCAGAGAGCACCTTGCTAAGCATTCAGTGATGGAATCCTAAGTAATTGCATGACCCACGTAGCTTATGAGGGCGGTGGGTTCAGAGTTAGGAACTGAAGATCTGTATGCTGAAGCCCTAGCACTAATAATGTATTTGGATGTGAGACTTTTGGGAGGTAACTAGGCTTAGAGGAGCTCTTAAGGGTGAGACCTCCCTCCCTAGGAATTAGAAAAGCAGGAAGATAGGCCTGCCTGTGGTGGCACACACCTTTAATCCTGGCACTCTGAGAGGCAGAGGCAGGCAGATAGATCTCTGAGTTTAAGGCCAGCCTGATCTACAGAATGAGTTCTAGGACAAACAGGGCTATGTAGAGACCCTGTCTCAAACAAACAAACAAACAAACAAACAAACAAAAAGATGAGATCTTCTGCCCTGTGAAGATGCCTCAGTAATGCAGCTGCCTACAAACCAGGAAGAAGTCCCTACCCAGATGCAAATTGTTCTGTCGCATTTACCTTGGATTTCACAGCCTCTAGAACTGTGAGAAATATTTGCTGCTTAGATCCCCTACCAAACACCAGCCTGTGGTGCTTTGTTATATAAAAAGGCATTTAGATGATTTCAGGTGTGTGAGCCCCACCACACCTGGCAGCTGATAGAACCTTATGGAGCTTCTAACAGATTGGCCATAGGCACTTCTTAACTGCAGAGTCTATCACAGTCCCATCTCTAACCCCGGAAGGACAGGAGGTAGATACAAGTGAGTGTAATTCTAGCAGCCTGATGAAATGTATATGCAGGTGTGTGTGGGTGTGTGGGTGTGTGTGTGTGTGTGTGTGTACATAGTCACAAATATTTCAAATTAAATAAGTATAAATGGAAAGATTAATATCCTGTTAAATGTTAGTAACGAATTCATCCTGATAAGATAAAGGCAAAACTTTTGAACCTAATGACAAATGAGACAGAAATATCGTAAATACCTTGAAAAGCAATGCTCGATGATAAAAGATTCCCTTCTTGATGTATCCAATTGGTACGACATTGGATTTCAGTTGAAATTTCAACTCACTTATATGAAGTTCCCAGCTGAAATCAGCTAGCTTCTCTTTTGAAATCTTACCGCCCATTTTGTCTGCCACATACCTGTGCTCATTACATCGAGATGAAAAACAGTTTTAATCACTTACTTTGAATGATGAGATATATATACATATATACATATGTGTATATATATATATATAATTGCACATGTAAAGGCTACATTTCCTATGGTTTTTATTTGTTTTACTTAAAAAATAGATATACCTGCAAGGAAAAAAATCAGGATGCTGACTGTACTGAGACAATCACACACACATATATAAACTGAAATCCTGGTGATCTGTTTCAACACAATGAAGAAAATGAATGCGAAGATCCCAGTGGGTATAACATAGACCAAATAACTATCACACTAAATATAAATGTAGTTTTAAATTTTTATCTTACTCTTGAACAGTAGGGGAATTGTTTTAGTCTGAAAACAGAAGCATTTACTAATTGCTGAGCCTTCTTCTTTCAAGGAATTTAAACTCAAAAGCAAACCAGGAACCCAGTCAAATCTCCCATTAGATCCACTGATATTTTCATATGGAAAAAAAAAAAAAGACCTATTCTTTTGAGACAAGGGCTCAGCATGTGGCCAAGGCCTCCTTGTGAGGCTTCTTCTGCCTCTGTCTTCTCAAAACTCTTGGTACATTGGAGTAACCCAGTGTAAATTTTGTGACTTTTTTCTTTTAGAATATATCTTTTGAATTACAAAAGATATGGCATTATATAACACTGACATCAAAGGAGAGTGGAAGAGGGGGAGAAGGAAAAATATATTGTGGGGGGTAGCAGGCAGGTGTGGGAGATAGAAATTAGGATAGTTTATTTTGGATTCCCCCTCCCAAAAGTATGGTTTCCTATGATAACATCAATAAACATCTCTAAAAATTCTCTGTAACTAAGAACACATGTTTTTCTCCCAGAAAAAGAAAAAAAATGAAAAAGGAAAGATTGGCCTTTGGCTATACTATGAGGAATAATGCCTTAAACCTGAAACAAGGAAAACAGGGGAAAGAGAAGGAAGATTGCTGGAGGTAGGGGGGTGAGCAGTCTCTCCCACGTGCCAGAGACCTGAGATAGGGAGAGGGCCCAGAGGGTCTATGGGAGCCACTCTAGCTGAGAATCCTAGCAGTGGGGGACATGGATCCTGAAGTGGCCACTTCCTGTAGCCAGGCAGGACTCCCAGTGGAGGGATAAGAACAGCAACCCACCCACAAAGTCTTCTACGCAAAATGTGTCCTGTCCACACAATGTGCAGGGACAAAGATAGAGGAGAGACTGAAGGAATGACCAACCAATGACTGCCCCGAATTGAAACCCATCCCATGGGCAAGAATCAATCCTTGACATTAACAATGATACTCTGTTATGCTTGCCAACAGGCAATCATAACCGTCCTCTGAGAGGCTCCACCCAGCAGGCAATGGAAAGAGATGCAGAGACGCACACCTGAACATTAGATTGAGCTCAGGAGTCTTATGGAAGAGTTAGGAGAAGGACTGAGAGACCCAAAGAGGACAGGGACTCCATAGAAAGACCAACAGAGTCAACTAACCTGGACCCTTGGGGACTCCCAGAGACTTAATCACCAACTTACCAACCACAGAGCGAGTCTGGGCTGGACCTAGGTTCCCTGCACATATGTAGCAGATGAGGAGCTTGGTCTTCATGCAGGTCCCCCAAAAACTGGTGCAGGGGCTGTCCCTGAAGCTGTTGCCTGCCTGCCTGCCAGCCTGCCTGCCTGCCTGCCTGCCTGCCTGCCTGCCTGCCTGCCTGCCTGTGGATGCCAGGCCCCTAAAAGGACCCTCTTGCCTGGCTTCAGTGGGAGAGGATACACCTAGTACCTCAGCACTTGATGGGGGGGGGGTGACACCCAGAGGGGGGCTTCCCCTTTTCAAAAGGGAAATTGAATGAGGGGAGGACTGTGTGAGGGAGTACTGGAAGGAGAGGGAGGGCTGATGTTGGGTTGTAAAGCAAATAAATAATTTTTTTAAAAACCCACACACACAAGAAGAAAACGAAACGGTGCAACTAAGCCAAAACAAAGGGCAACCCCAAAGCTAAGCAAAACCAAAGTAAGCAATGAGGAAGGGAGGTAGAACAGAGCTGTCAATCCACCAGTCCCTCACGTGGTGAGACAGACCTCTGCCGTTGTCTTGCTCCTTATCGTTGGTTCATGTTTGAAAATAATGGTGACTCGGAAGTCACACGTGGAGCCTCTGCTAGAACACAGTGTTGGGAAGTACTGGACAAATGTTTACAAGACTCATGTCAGAGTTCTACCGGAGCCATCAAGCTTAGGAACCCAGGAAATCCTTCTAGAGCCAACTGCCCTGAATCTCCACCGGTTCTGGCTGACAGAAGTTAGGGATCGGGCAGCCGCAAGGCTCACAGTTGTCACTTCCGGGTTTGAGTACAGCTACTTGACTCCCGCCTGGAGTGGACGGAGCTGCCACTCCCACAGAGACCTCCGCTGGTGCCGAAGCCAGCAGCTCGCCTGCTGGGTTGTGTCAATCATGGAGCCCATCTCCTATTTTCAATCCTGCTCCCTTACCGCCATTAGAGAACTGCTCGGGCCTCTTTAATGGAGGGAGCCCAATGGAGGACAGCAACTTTGTAGGCTTACACAGGGCTCTGTTCTGCCCAGCAGCAAGCTCTCAGAATGCTCACAACCCACTCCAGAAAAATAGCAGATGAACTAGTGGACACCCACCAGAAAAGTAAATTTATATTAATGAAACAAAACAAAAAACAGAGGAGTTTAGAAGGAACTCACAGTCGGATGCCTTTAAATAATGAGTACCTCATACACCTAAGGAACGATTTAATTTTTAAACATAGATTCACTTGCAACCTCTCTAAGATCATACCAAAGATACCTCTTAAGAGCTACTTAGCTAGGAAAAAAAGCAAAAGCAAAAAGCAGGTGTTTGTGCCTAACCAACAGCAACTCTGATTCACACAGAAATGCATCTTAACTGAAACGCAGAGCATCTGTGTACGATTCACTGCACTTCTGCCGCGGAGACAGAGCACAGGTGGTGTAAGCCATTGCGGTTTATTTTGTTGGTTTTATTTTAAAGTAACTTTAAAGGAAAGCAAACCCCTGAAACTTTTAAAGCTTCAGAAATTCAAATAGATATACAGAGAGAGAAGGAGAGAAAGGGAGAAGGAGAGAGACTCACTTGGCAAGAACCTCAATCTGCTCCTTAATGTTGACGATGGGCAGTATTGACTTGGTCACCTCGAGCACATACACATAGAACTCAGGGTCAGGAGGAGGGTACCACTCTTTTTCAAGGCTGCCTTCCGTGAGCTTGGGCACTGTCAACACTTCCTCTTCCTCTTTCACTTTCTCTTCTTCTTTTTTCCCCTTCCCTTTCCTTTGAGAGTAAGCAATAATAAAATCCCATATCCTGACGATGAAATGACTAAATAATAACTATGTTCTGAATTAATCTGAGAAGCATTAGGGGAATAAAGAGAGGGTAATCAGGGAGGGAAATTAATTAGAACAAAATACATTGTATGTATGTATGCAAATGCCATGACAAAGCTCATTATTTTACATCTATATTAAAAGTTAATTTAAATTAAAAAAAAACCTAGAGACAACCGAAATGTCCTTCAATAAGAGATAGGTATATAGTGGTAAGACTATACAATAAAATACTGGTTAAGAATAAGAAGGAATAGGCTACTAATGCACAGAACAATTTGGAAGCATCTCAAAGGCATTATGCTGGCTGGAAAACATCAGTATCAGATGTAACACACCAATGATCCCATGAAAGTCATTCTTGGCTGGACCTGGTAGTCCATGCTTTTAATGCCAGCACTCAGGAGGCAAAGATAGGCAGATTACTGTGGATTCAAGGCCAGCCTGGTCTACAAGTGAGTTCTAGGCTAACTAGGGCTACATATTAAGACCTTGGAAAGGCAAAAGTAACAGAAAACCACCACCAAGTCCGAGCATCCAGAAGAGAAAGCAAGCTACAGTGCCAGGGCAGGGCTCTGGGATGGCTGAGCTCTTTTTAGTCTGACTATGGTGTCAGCGGTTACACAAACTCCCTCTTTAGAATTCTGTAGCATTTTAAACAGAAAGCATGCTACTTTAAAACTTTGTTGCTTGTATCATTTTCATCTTTTTTCCCTTCTGTGTAGCCCAGGCTGTCCTGGAACTCGCTATTTATACCAAGCAAGCCATGAACTCAGAAATCTGCCTGCCTCTGCCCCTGCCCCTGCCCCTGCCCCTGCCTCCTAAATGCTGGGATTAAAAGTGTGCACCACCACCGCCCGGCTAATTAAAAACTTTAATTGTGCTGGGCACTCTGCTTACAGCTGCACGAGTTATTGTTCACTTTACACCAATTATCCCTAGCACAGTAGGTGGAAAAGCTTGCTCTTCACACACTTCCATTGGCTAACACTAGGCACTAACGCTGTATTCCTTGAGTCCATTTTCTGTCTCGCACCCTTTCCGTAAACAGCTTGTCCTAAACCTTTGCCCATCCCACCCCCTTCCCCCAGCCCCACCATGTCATAATTACTTTCAGTATCTCTTGTTAATAGATACTGTCTTCTCTGTCACTGGTCCTCCTCAGGATTACCTTGCCAGCCTTTTGTCAAGGGATGGCACTAGCCGAGAGTGATGGAAGGGCTGGCAGAAGAGCAAGTGACTCTGCCTTTAGGCAGTGCTATAATAAACATGACCAAAAGCAACTTTTGGCTGGGGAGTAAAGGGTTCCTCTCAGCATACATCTCTCAGGTGACACTCCATCACAGAGGGAAGAAGTCAGGGCTGGAACTTGAGGCAGGAACTGAATCGTAAGCCATGTAGATATGCGGCCTACTGGCTCGCTCCTCATGTCTTGCTCAGCCTGCTTTCTTATACACCCCAGGACCCCATGGGTGGTACTACTTACTGTGGACGGAGTCCTTCAACATCAATCACTAATAAAAAAAAATATCCTTCAGACTTGCTTACAGGCTGATCTGCTCGAGGTCATTTTCTCAGTTAAGGTTCTGCCTTCCCAGAAGACTCAAGCTGACAGGAAGGGAAAGTTCTCCCTAGATTGTCACTACAGCCCCTTTGCAAGGAACCTGAAGGAACTTAAAGGATGCAAGAGTCTCGGGCAGGGCTCAGCCTTCCCACTCCACAGCTGACCCATACTCCAGTGGTCCCTCTTTGTATTTTCAGCTTTAGTAATGTTTCCTCTTAATAATTGTCAGGGGCAACTGCAGTAAATGAGACTCTTATGGCAGACCAGTCTTTGGTGAACACATGTGGGGTCACATCAAGAGGTCTGTCGAAATATGCTTGGGTGGGGGTATTCAGAATTAATAAAAAGACCAAGTCCCAGGGGTCCAGGTAGGTCAGAGCAGGACAGTGTGGGCTGCCCACTATCCCCCAGCTGCTGACCCTGTAGTGACAAGTCTCATGACCAATTGTAGCTGGGGGGAGGCGGGGTCCTAAATGCTTCTGTTGATCCTTCCCTCTTTCTGACTGACCTTAGTTCTATGCTTCAAGTTTTCTAGCTGACTTTGTCACCTAGTCCCTAGTGGCATGTAAATAAGAACATTGGTTTTTAGGTAAAGGAATTTTAGCTGAATGTGCCACACCCTTCCTTGTATGCAAGGGTGCAGATCTTTTTGTCCTGTGTTCAGGAGACTAGACTCTCACAATATTAAGATTAAGCAGTAGATTTTACTGAAACAAGTCATTACCTGACTGACAAGGAACTTAATTTGTTCCAGATTCAAACAAGCCAAGAATATGGGGCTAACCTGGGACCAGGCAGGAACAGCACCTACGTTAAATAATTCTCAAGTATTGGGCTTATGTTTCAATGAAGCAAACTGGGGGTGGGAAGTATTTATCTTTACCCATTACTTACCACAGAAGGTAAGAGGAACAAATCAACTGAAGTCTACTTTTCTTTTTACTATTTTGAAAAAAAAATCAAAGATTCCTTCAATTGCTATTAGTAAGTACAAATCATTTTTTTCTCCCCACCACCACCCCCAACTTTTTCCAGACAGGTAGTCCAGACTGGCCTCCAACTCTCTATGAAGCCTAGGATGATTTTGAACTTCTGATCCCCCTGCTTTCACCTCCTGAGTGCCGGGATTGCAAGTGTGAACCACCAGGCTGTGCTTCTGTCCTACTGGGGATTAAACCCACGTATTTGTGCATACGAGGCAAGTACTTTGACCATGGAGCCAAATAGGATTTAGAATACATAAAACCACAGAAGCACAAAGCACACAGCAATTGTTTCAACCACAAGAGCTAGCTCTTTCTCCCACTTTGTGTTGCTTCTGTCCCGAGGGTAGGGGACACAGCCAGGAAAAGGATGGAGAGAGTACCAACAGGAAAGGACACAGGTACATGGCCTGATGCAAGAAGCTAAGCCCCCTCCTTCCCATCCCCCATCATGGGCTGGGTGGGGGACACCAGTAGCTGAGGACAACTGCTGCCTCTATTGTCCTTTTGGAATGAAAGCCATTGCAGTACTTGATGGTAGTAGTTACCAGGGTAACCTCATTTATCCAGAGACAGGAGAAATTCTGGGTAAACTTTTCAAAGACAGCACAGAATAAAAACAAATGCTTAAGCAAAAACTCACGGTTTTTGCCTCATTCAATACATAGGTTTCAAAAGTCAAACTTCTTTATAGTAGTGCAGGGGCTCAAACCCAGGTAATGGCACTTGCTGGGCACCAAGCTATGTAAGGCCCAAGGGGTTTCTATTAACTAGGAAATTTTAGGTGCTAGGTTGTGGCTCAGTGTGAGCCATTGCCCACTGTGGAGACCCCAGGGTTCCATACCCAGCACAGAACAAACAAAAGCAATCTTTCCCTTTCTGCGCCCTTGCTGCATAATTACAAGTTGTCATGATTGTGACTGCCAGAAGAAAACAACCTCCTACCTTACTCCTTTCTCTTTGGTGAGACCTCCTCTGCTAAGGACAGTGTTACGTCCTGATGCCGGCTCTGATTTTTCTTCTGTGGGAGATCCAAATCCAGCACTAAAACGAAAACTATTTTTCTTTTTTGTCATTTGAAAAGATCACGGCTTATTCTAGTCATACGAACAGTGCTGACAGGTGACATTTTAAATATAATTATCATTAGAAGGTCCTTTCTTTTCCATTAAGACTGGGTTCAGTCACCACTACAGTCAGGGCCTAGTCTATCTACAGTTTAGGGAAACTCAGCCTCTACCACGGCTCCTCCACTTCTCATTGCCCCCAGACATCTGTGACACATTGGCTTACAAAACAATTATGTAGCCAAGTCACCATAAGAAGAAAAAGAATCGATTTACCAAAATCTAAAACTCTAAAAACAAAACACTCCTCCCCCAATTTTTTCAACCATCTAGGCAGGTTGGTTGAGTGTGGACAGACTGTGACCTTACTTGGCCTTCTCCTTGCTTGCCCTTCTTAAGGAAGATGAAGAAGAAATGCTTCGTCCATAGCCGACGTCTGACGATTTATCCTCCATAGACGGAGGTGGAGAGCTAAAACATACGTTTGAAGTTAGGTACAAGCTAAAATTTGTCAATGCTAACTTTGTCCTGGAAACAGATTTCTTGGGAAAGTCATATTTGCAGAAGACTAACAATGGTGTCATATTATTTTTAAAGGCATAAAGAAGAAGTTAAGACAAAATTTTCCCCAAGCCTGAAATGGACACTAAGTGTTGAGCTGGGGCTTGGGCTGTAGCTCAGCGGGCAGAGGGCTGGCCTACCACTCACAAAGCCATCCATTTGATCCTCTTCACCACACAAACCATGACTGGTGGTGAGCACCTATAATCCACTCAGTGGTAGAGGCAGAAGTTCAAGGTTATCCTTAACTTCAAGAGGGGTTTGAGGCCAGCATGTGCTACAAGTGATCGGTTTAAACAGGCAAAACGTTGGAAGCCAGCATGGTGGTGCATACCTTTAATCCCAGCACTTCAGAGGCAGAGGCAGGTGGCTATCTGTGACTTCAAGGCCAACCTAGACTACATAGTGAGTTCCAGACCAGCCAGAACTACATAGTGAGACCCTGAATTTATTTTAATGCTGCTTTAATTTTCAGAGTTACCATTTATTTATCCTAAAGAAAAACAATGGGTACACATTTCCAGATATTTGTCAATATTTTCTACACTTTACATTCTTTGGTTATTTTTCCAGATCCACTGGGAATCCAACTATCTACATACATACATACATACATACATACATACATACATACATAGGTAGATACATAGATACATGATAGATGGAGTGATAACATTTGCTAACATGGAGTCCAAGGAAAAATATGAGTTGTCCCGTGTCAGGCTGAGTGTACAGACCAGCTTTTATTTTCATGGTGTAGGAGACAGCGGGGAGATCTCGCACTAGGAACCTTTCCTACTTGCATGTTGATAACCAAACACTGCATATTCCCCTCCCTGCAGCGCCCTTCCCCCAAGGACTCACGTGTCAGATTTATTGTTGACTAATAGAATAGCACGTTGATCATTCAGGTCCTGTAAGCACAGTTCCTTCAGTGGCAAAAGTTTGGTGCCAGGATTTATCTGTAAGATAATGTGAGCACAAAAGAGGGTTCTCTGCATGTTTTAGAGTTTAAACATGAATGCTAATAGTTGTTGACAGTTTGAAGAATCTAATTCATTCATGTGCACACAAACTGTAGATAAATAATACAGACTAGATAGCAAGTAGGTAGATACATACACACACATACATACATACATACATACACTTATAGATGGGTAGATACATAGATACATGAAAGATTGATAGATACATAGATAGATACATACATACATATATACATACATAAATACTTATATACATAGATAGAAGATAGATACATAGATAGGTACATAGAAAGATACATACATATATACATACAAGATATATAGATAGATACATAAATACATAGACAGACAGATGGATGGACAGATGGACAGATGAATGGATGGATGGATGGACAGACAGATAAATAGATTGGTAGATACATAGGTATGTATGTATGTATGTAGGTAGGTAGGTAGATACAAACATGCATACATACATACGTACGTACATACATACATACACAGACAGACAGAGGCAGATGATCTCTATACATAGTTAGATGTGGAAGCCAGAGCTTGCAGACACACTCTCCTTTATACCCACATTCTTGCTGGTCTGCCCTCAGCTATTCCGTATTATAGCTTTACCACACTCTCTGGAACTATTTGTATCCAAAATCTAACCATACACTCCAGGGAGGACTTTGCCTTTACCTGTGGGCTGAAACTGACTTCACAAAGTGTCATGAGCCTATCTAAAGAGAAGCTGGGGCTGGGAAGATGGATTAGCAGTTAAGAACACTTGTTTCTCTTGACATAGGTTCAGTTCTGGGAACTCATGTGTCGTTTTACAACTGTCTATAACTCTTGTTCCAGGAGATCTGATGCTCTCTTCTGTCCTTCCCAGACACACATATGGTGCACATGCATACATGCAGGCAAAATACTCATGAACATGTTAACAGAGAGGGGAGAAAATTTCATAGTGTCCCACTTCTAAAGAAAGAACCATAGGAAATTAATCACTGCAGGTAAAAGGGGAATTCACCTTTTTCAGAGATGAGCCCCCTTATTGGTTTCCAATGTAGGATGGTATCTCCCCCTCTTTCTATGTGTCTCCCTCCCTCCCTCCTTACCCCCTCCCCTCTGTCCAGCTATCCATCCATCCATCCATCCATCTATCCATCCGTCTTCCATCCATCCATCCTCCATCCATTCATCATCCATCTATCTGTCCATATATGTATACACACACATATATTTTTTATGTAACAATAATAATCTAAGAAAAAGAAGGTATAAAATTAAGAGTAGAGAGGCACAGAAGGGATTGAGGATAATTTTGTCAGCCGGAAAGAAAAGGGCAGACTAAATCAACTTCTTAGTCTCCTTGTGATCAAGTAACAGGTTTCATTCCGATCTAAGATACTTTTCATGATCTTTCCAAAACAATGCAAAGCAGTTCTCCAAAACAATATCATTATGCATTGCCCATATCAGATTGAGACCTTGTAAAGCCTTCAAGAATCCTATGATCTCAGCTCCTTTACCCATCTGAAGTATGGGTAAAGTATATGATTAAGTACATAATTAAGTCTTTTATTCTTCCATCTTTATCAGCTCCGTTTCCACGCTGCCCCTATCCTGATATTCCTTAAACATGCCAAGCACACTTACCCTTGTTCCTCTGCCCAGAAACCTCTTTCACAAAGAGCCCCCAAGCTGACCTTCCCCACTCTTTCCGTGTTTTCGTTCAGATACTACACTTGGTGAGGGCTACCTAGCCATTTTTTCAAAAACGACAGCCCTCTGCCCCATTTCCTCCGAGCTTTGTAGATGCCCTCATCCTGTCTCCCTCACTCCCTACTCGACTCTAGCACATTGCGGTTGTCTTTGTCTTCCCTCTCCTCCATAGGAACACTCTTCCCACTGGAGCAGACATCTTGTATCCTTTTCATTCAGTTTTGTTGTAGTCACAGCCTGTAACACCAGAAGCATAGCACTTACAGACTAAGTGAATCAGATTTCCCCTTTGTATAGAGTATTGTCTTATTGAATGTTTCAAAGGCCCAAGCCAGCATTTCTCTGTGTCAGTGTCTGTTGGGTTTCCTGCTCTTCTCCTTAGTGCTCCCGAAGCATCTGATGTTACAGTAATTCTTTCAGAATTACTCAACATTGAATAAAATGAGCTTTTGTAGAGAAGCAACTTCTTGGTACTTTGTGTGTGTGGTCGCATGTTACTGAGACTGGGATTAACAAGCTGACTTAAACAGCAAGTAAAACAGAATCTAATTAAAACTCTATGAAGACGCAAAAATCTTATAGCCAGAAGTAGTCCAGGCTAAAGTGCTGATTTTCACATTTCTATCTGCAAAAATATAGAGTATGTTTGATGCTTATAAAATAGTAATGTAATGGCATCGTGATTAAAGGGAAAATCATAGTAAAACACAAATAAATGCTACCACTTACCCGACCATAATCATAGAATCCATCGCTAATTATGTTGCTTGATGACAAATAGCCAGTCTGGCTATATTTCAGGGAAAGATTGTTGTTGAGCAATTTGTTATAGGCTGCCTCGCTGAATTTATTTTTCCGACTTAATGATCGATTAATTTCTTCAAGGATATCTAGGGCCCTGTCGATAAAGTTAAAAAATAAAATAAAATAAGGCCTGTTTTGCTTGCTTTCTCCAAGCCCACGGACATTGAGTTCCCATTTATATCCTTAAGCTCCTGAGCGAAGAATTGAGATGGAAAGCTGAGAGCCTCCTCTGCCTTTTTAAATGAGGTGAAACTGACAGAATTATGAAGACAAATCAGCACTTTCTGAGAACATAAATGCCACGCAATAACTCATATTTAAACAGTTAGTGGGACACGGCCTGGATAAATGTCTGTGTTAAAAGCTTGGTCATCTGCCTGCGGTACTGTTGGGAGGTGGTGGAAGCTCTGGGGTCGGGTCTAGCAAGAGGGAGGGGTGGGGTCTAGCAGGAAGGAGGTGAGGTCTAGCAAGAGAGAGGGGTGGGGACTAGCAGGAGGAAGGGGTGGGGTCTAGCAGGAGGGAAGAGGGAGGTCTAAGAGGAGGGAGGGGTGGTCTAGCAGGAGGGAGGTGGGGTCTAGCAGGAGGGAGGGAGGTCATTGGAGCATCTCCGGAAAGGGGACAATCCCTTGTTCGTGTTTTGTCATTTCTTTAAATATTTAGGTTGGCATTCAGAGTAATGGGGTCCAGACACTAGCCGCTCATGTCTTTAATCCCAATACTCAGGAGGCAGAGGAAGGTGGATCTATTTGAGTGCAGTCGGGTCTATGGAATGAGTTCCAGGACAGGCAGGACTATACAGAGAGGACCCTAAAAACCAAACCAAATCAAACCAAACCAAAGCCAACTAAATAAAAATGGAGTGGGCTCTATTCTGATATGTTGACATTTTATTTTTATGTATGTGTGTCACTGCGATTTATTCTAATTTGTACAGTCATCGGCCTTCCTCACCCTGCCTCTTAATTGCTGGTTCCCGTCTACCTCTGCCATAGCCCCTTCTTAAGAAAATATGTCACCTGTATCCTAATACCCTCTCTTTCCCCTCCATCATTCCCCTAAGGTTTCTTCCTTCCCTCTCACAGTCAGGGTCTCCTTTTAAACACACACACACACACACACACACACACGTAGATATACATTTAAATCTAGATTCTACATAGGAGAAAAAAACATGTGTGCCTTTCTGAGTCTAGCTCTAAATTTTAACCAGTGATTTCCAGTTCCATCCACTTTTCTTCGGATGTTATGACTGCAGTTAATATTATTAAGGATTGAATAAAATCCCATGGTGTGGATTACCGAATTTTCTTTATCTGTTCATCATCGGATATCTAGGCTGGGTCTATTTCTCAGCACTTGCAGTGTGCATTTGCATGGTCTCTGTGGTGTGTTTACACTCAGTCCTTTGGGTGTGGTTCTAGCTATGCGGAAGGGCCCATCACTCCTGCACTGTCAACAACGCTTTTGTCATTTGTTTTCTTGATGTCAACCACTGTGGTTGGGTAAAATGAAGTATCAAGATAATTTTAATTTGCCTTTCCCTGATGGCTAAGGATGTTGGACAGCTTTTCAGATATCTGTAAGTTACTTATATTTCTTCCTTTTAGGATTATTTATTCAGTTCAGTAGCCTATTTATTGACTGGGCGATTCTTCTAATGTATAATCTTTGAAGGTTTTTGTATATTCTAGTTATTTGTCCCTTATAGCCTGTTATGTAGTTAGTGAAGATATTATGCTTTTGTGATGGCTATCTGCTTGTGCTATTGACCACTTCCTGCTGTACACAAATGAGAAATGTTAACTGGTTTGTGAATTCTTGGGATTAATACCTATGCCCCTGGAATACTTTTCAGAAAGTCCTTCCCTGAGCCTCTATTTAGAAGTGTTTTAGTTTTGTTCTCTTCTATCAGTTTCAAGGTTACAGGTCTTACATTAAGGTCTTCTGCCTATTTAAATAATCTTTTTGTGATATAAGAGAAGTGAATCTATTCATTATTCTACATGTGCATAGCCATTTCTCCTGTGTCATTTGTCAAATATGCTCTCTTTTCTACAATGTGTATTTCTCTTTTTTTTGCACCTTTGTCAAAAGTCATGGGACTGGGACTGTGTAGGTTAACATTCGGAACCTCTATTCCATTCTATTGGTCTATATGTATGTTTCAATGCCATAGAGGTTTTGTTACTATGGTTCTTTAGTGTAATTTGAGATCAACTATTGAGATTCCTCCAGCATTGCTCTTTCTGATTAGTGCTGCTTTGCCTCTCCCGAGCTTCTGAAGCTCTCATGTGAATTTCAGGATTGTCTTTTCTAGTTCTGTGAAGAATGTCATTGGAATTTTTATGAGTGCTGTGCTCAATCTACGGACTGCTTTTGAAGTACAGATGTTTCTCCATTATGGATTGTATGGATTCAAGAGTGTTTGCATAGCTCGTCTCTCTATCTTCTAGTGTCTTCTTCAACTTCCTTCTTCAGTGTCTTAAAATTTTCACGTTAGAGGTCTTTTATGTCACAGGTTATATTCATTCCTAAATTTAAAAAAAAAATATTTTAAATGAAATTCTTTTCTGTTCCATTTCTTTCTTAGCAAGTTTAATATTGGCACACGGAAAAGCTACTGTTTTCTAGATGTTGGTTTTAGATGCTGCTAGTTTCTGAGAGAGCTTGTCGCTTCTAAGAGTCAGTTCTAAGACTGCTTCACAGTTTTTCTGTGAAATATATAGGATCTTCTGAGTTAAAGATTAAGCTGTCTTCAAAAACTGACAATATGACTTTTTCTATTCAGTCATTTCTTTCTCTTGTTTCTCTAGCTAAGACTTTGTGCACTGTTGAATCTGAACAGTCACCATAGCTGATGGCATCTTATTCCCGATTTCAGAGAAAATGATTTTAGTTTTTCTTCACTTAGAAATTTTGGCTAATCTACAGATTTAATGCAATCCCCATCAAAATTCCCACTCAATTCTTCACAGAGATAGAAAGAGCAATCTTAAAATTCATTTGACATAACAAAAAACCGAGGATAGCGAAAACTACTCTCAGCAATAAAAGAACTTCTGGGGGAATCACCATCCCTGACTTCAAGCTGTACTACAGAGCAATAGTGATAAAAAACTGCATGGTATTGGAACAGAGAAAGGCAGGAGGATCAATGGAATAGAATAGAAGACCCAGAAATGAACCCCCATACCTATGGTTACTTGATCTTTGACAAAGGAGCTAAAACCATCCAGTGGAAAAAAGACAGCATTTTCAACAAATGGTGCTGGTCCAACTGGAGGTCAGCATGTAGAAGAATGCAAATTGATCCATACTTATCTCCTTGTACAAAGCTCAATTCCAAGTGGATCAAGGACCTCCACCTAAAACCAGCTACACTGAAACTAATAGAAGAAAAATTGGGGAAAAGCCTGGAACACATGGGCACAGGAGAAAAGTTCCTGAAGAGAACACCAATGGCTTGCACTCTAAGACCAAGAATTGACAAATGGGACCTCATAAAACTGCAAAGCTTCTGTAAAGCAAAGGACACAGTCAATAGGACAAAGCGGCAACCAACAGATTGGGAAAAAATCTTCACCAACCCTACATCTGATAAAGGGCTAATATCCAAGGTATACAAAGAACTGAAAAAATTAGACTCTAGATAATCAAAGAACCCTATTTAAAAAATGGAGCACAGAGCTGAACAAAAAATTCTCAACTGACGAAGCTCGAATGGTTGAGAAGCACCTAAAGAAGTGTTCAGCATCCCTAGTCATCAGGGAAATGCAAATGAAAACAACACTGAGATTCCACCTCACACCAGTCAGAATGGCTAAGATCAAAAACACAGGTGACAGCAGATGTTGGCGAGGATGTGGAGAAAGAGGAACACTCCTCCACTGTTGGTGGGATTGTAAACTGGTACAACCACTATGGAAAGCAGTCTGGCGGTATCTCAGAAAATTGAACACAGTGTTACCTGAGGACCCAGCTATAACACTCCTGGGCATATACCCAAAAGATGTTTCAACATACAACAGGGACACATGCTCCACTATGTTCATAGCAGCCTTATTTATAATAGCCAGAAGTTGGAAAGAACCCAGATGCCCTTCAACAGAAGAATGGATGCAGAAAATGTGGTACATTTATACAAGGGAGTACAACTCAGCTATTAAAAACAATGAGTTCATGGATGGAGCTGGAAAATATCATTTTGAGTGAGGTGACCCAATCTCAAAAGAACATACATGGTATGCACTCACTGATAAGTGGATATTAGCCAAAAAGCTCACAATACCTAAGACACAACGTATAGACCACATGAAACTCAAGAAGAAGGAAGACCAAAGTGTGGGTGCTTTGGTCCTTTCTAGAAGGAGTATCAAAAGTTTCAACCAGAGCTCCCAAAGTCTAAACCTCCAACCAGAGAGCACAAACGGAGGGACTCATGTCTCCACCTGTATAGGTAATTGAGGGTGGCCTTGTCAGACATCAGTGGAAGTGGAGGGCCATGGTCCCCAAAAGTTTGGATCCCCTAGTATTGTGGTATTCGAGAGCAGGGAGATGGGACTGGGAGGATGTTTGGAGCACACCTTTATAAAAATAGGAGGAGGGGGTATGGGATAAGGGATTTTGAGGGAGATTGGGAGATTGAGAGGAGATAACATTGAAAGGTAAATACGCAAAATATCCAATTAAAAAAAAACAGATAAAGGGTCTAAAAAACAAAAGAAAGAGAGTTTACTTATTTCAAATTATTTTCAAAAGTTTCTAGAAGATGCTAATTGGCTAAGATCTTATTTTAAGCTCCCTACAGAAGAATTGAAGGATCTGTTTAATATTCTCAAGAGAGATGTAAATCCTAATTTTCCTCAACAATTAATTGACAAAAGAGAAGTAATCTCACAAAAGGTAGAAGAAGCTATTACTAATCAATATATTATATAGTCTGATTAGTTGTCGGCTGTGCTATAACAGTCCTTTGATAAAAGATTATTAGTATAGATTTATATTTCTTTAAATAGGGTCTTCATGACTCTCTGAGTGTGGAAGGAGCGACTGTTGGCGCTTCTGCCCTGATTTTACAAGAACTCTGAAAAATTGGCTTTAAAAACAAAAGAGGGGGAATGGTGCCCCCACAGAAGGAGTCCCCCTGAAATACTCTCCATCATGCCTTGTTCACTTTTAACTCTCTAAAACTGAAAGCTCATGGCAAATCTACTGCTGACTGCCTCTGGCACCACCGAGACCAACAAAAACTATGCCACAGATTCAGGGAAGGACCCTCTTACCCTTAAAGGGAATGGCCCAGACCCAGTTCCCTTATGGGGCCGAGGATTAATATACCTGTTTGATACCACAGAAGGCACAGCTAACCGGCTACCAAAAAGATTAATGAAATAAATAGATACCCCCCACAAAGCCAGGCCCAACCATAAATAAGATGAACAACAATTTACATCCAGGGAAGAGAAATCTCCCTGAGAAGTCCCTTCTTTTTCCTTTCCAGGTAAAAATGAATCACCTGTGATGTCTGCTGTTAGAAGTTCTAATCCAGATGCTGGCCTCCAAACTTATACTACTCAGACCTTTGAAGGGCCACTGACAAGAACATCAAACAACTAGAGACTGACATCACTAATCTGAAGAAATCCCTCGTTTCACTGTCTAAAGAGACCTCCAAAAATCGCAAAGATCCTTATTGGACTTGATTTACTCTATTACAATAGAAAAGGCTGTGTACAGCTCTTGACTGTGTACAGCCCTTAAAGAAGAATGTTGCCTTTACATAGACAAGACAGGGAGGGTTAAAGAGAGCAAGAAATAGGTCAGTGAAGGCCCTGAGAAAAATCAGAGAGAGAAAGAGACAGATGAATGCTGGTACAAGAATTGGTTTTCAGCCTCTCCAAGGTTGTCAACCCTACTTCCTCCCATCTTGGGACCATTATTTGGGTTCTTTTTGCTTTTTTCTGCTGGTCCCTGGGCCTCAAATAGGCTGACTAACTCTGTGAAACAACAGATAAATAATTTGGTAGCAAAACCTATTCAGATACATTATCATAAGTTAGCTATGGAGGACCATGAGACTCAGGACTCAAGATGAGGTTGTTACTTTATACAGGGTGTTCCCAAAACCCATCTCGACCCAACCTAAAAGAGGGGACTTCCGCCCCTAGACTAAGCAGAGAGAGGCCACCCAGAACCCTCTCTGACTGGCAATCTGAATTCTTGCTTAGGCTGCAAGGCTAAGCACTGCAAGGGAATATAAATAAAAGTTAAAAATATCTCTCTGGGTTCCTGAGGGACAAGCCTGACTGCATAGGGGTTGATGTCAAAAGTATCCCCTCTCCAGGAAAAAGATATCGGGATGGGTACGGCCCTCATGCCTCACTGGACAACGACAGGGGTACCGGAGCCATTACAAGGTCCCCTTCAATTACTGGAGGTCAGGCCTCTATCCCCACCTTCGCAAGATTAGAATTGCCACAGCCCTTCTATAGAGAAGGGAGGAGATGTCAGGGGCAGCCCTGCTTATACACCGAAGGTCTAAAATCAGCCATAGGCCTAAAATCAGCGATAGGCCTGTCATACATGTATACTAACACCAAGTCTTGGGTCTCTGTGGAAAAACATTGAAACAGATGGCTATAAGCTATTATAAACAGGCAGCTTTTGTGGAAATTTCCCGCCCAAATAGTCATAGACCTTGTAAATAGGTAGCCTTGGCAGATAATACCAACTTAGATAAGGACAAGTGAGTCATAGGCAGAGTCACAGTGACCAGTCCCCTGAACCTTCACCCAGCCGATACCCAGTTCTGAAAGATATCTGTATTCCCCCAGAACACCCACACTCCAGTGTCATCCCCTTCCCCACATCCTGCCTTTCTGTGTTTATAACCCCTGTGTGAATGAATTACGATTTGAAAAAAAATTATAAAAAAAAGAATATACATATCATTAAAAAAAAGAAATTTGGGCTAAAGGTTTGCTGTATGTACCCTTAATTCTGTTGAGGTATTATCCATTTCCTTATTTCTTTAGGGCTTTCATCACGGAGGGATGTTGAACCTTGTCAGATGCCTTTTCTCAGGCAATAGTCATGGTAGTGTAACTTATGTTTGTCAGTCCGATTACTTACAGTTATGCTATACAGTTGGCAGAATTCTGCAGTGAGTTGGTCTGGTCCCCGGCTTTTCTATCATTGCTCATTTAATGCAAAAAGAGTATAAGACTCAAGATTTATAAATAAATCTTTTTCTTTATAATAAAATTATATAAGAAAAATGCTTGGGAACGTGTGGGAACCTTCAAACTCCATTTGCTACTATGCTAAAGAGAACTAAGTTCACCTGCAGTTTGTGGGGAGTGTGAACTGGGGGGAGGATGCTAACTAACTGCAGGTATCAGGAGAAGGGTTTGGTGGAGGGTGGTAAAAAGAGATGGTAGTCGAGGCTCACCCAGTCGATGTTAGCCTTGAGACTGTACTTGGCAAAGATAAAAGAGAACCATTTATCAAGAGGAACTGGAAAAGGAACACAGAGTGCACTTTGGGTGGACAGACTAGGGAAGGATTTTCTGCTCCCAGGGTGGCCCTTCCTGAGTGCTAGGCTTATTGACAGTGCAGGCTCTACTTGGTGCTCCTTGGGTCTAAAGGGTCTGTTTCTCTTCTTTGGGTTTATGCTAGACGCAAGGAACATCCACTCACCCGAGCCTGCATAACTCAACGGCTATCACCTCATCGCCAGCGCAGACCATCACCGCCCAGCTGGCATGCCTTCGGACCTCATCATTCTTGGAGCGCAGGAGCTCAACCAGGGGCACCAGACCACCACAGTTCCTCAACTACAAGCAGAAACCAAAATTGACACACTAAGAGTATAGTAATGGGCATGGCAGCTCACATCTGTAATCTCAGTATTCAGCAGCTGGGACAGGAGGCTCCAAGTCCAAGTCCAGCCTGTATTACAGAGCAAGGCCCAACTGCAAAACCCCTGGGCTGTCCTGTCTATATGGTTCAAGGGTGGTGAGCTGCCTGCCATGTGTAGAACCCTGGGTTCCATCTTCAGCAGGCACGGGAAATGGAAAAAAAATAACATTCATACATTAGAAAAACCTCATTGAATATGCAAATGTTTCAACTGTTTTATAATGTGTCAATTTAAGGTTATTAAATTCAGAGGGAAGTCTGACAGTCTTTATAAGAATCCAATTTTCCATTCTAAGCTAAGAAACCCAAGGAAAGTCATTGCAGAGTTCCTCCGAACTCCCCTGGGATACTGCTGGAAGCCCATGTCCTGCACTATATGGAAAACTCTGCTTATTCACCCTGCACCTGAACACTGAAGGTTCGTTTGGTCATGACAGACACAAATGTGTCCCCTTACTGCTGAAAGTGACTTTACACAGGTGATAAAAACGAAGTTGTTGTCACTAGGTGAGGACGCTATACCCTCGGCAGTCTCTGTGTTGTCATAAAAATTGAACAAAAGAAAGCCAAGAGTGCCAGAAACAGACAGGACACACTGCTGCTGTGACAATCTTGAAGGTGGAGGAAGGGAGCATAAGTCAAAAAATGCAGGTGTCTCTAGTCCAGAAGCTGCAATGGCCAATGGAACTCACGTGTGTGCGCGTGCGTACACACACACACACACACACACACACACACCACTCGCACATGTATGCTAGGACTATAGCTCACTGTTTCTCTGAGCCAGCAAACGCTCCTCACAGCACACCACGGCCCAGGTCAGCAGCATAGCCGAAGCCATGCTGGAACAGTTCTGTAGAAAAGGGCTCGTGTGTCATTATCTTTACTATATGAAAATCGTTTCTTTGGGAACAGAGAAGAGAAAGAGAGCAAGAAGGAAGCTGAATGGAGCTATGTTAGTTACATCAGTAAATACTTTCTGGGGATGAAATTCCAACTAGGAAAGGATCTATCTGAGAGTGTGCTTGCTGGTCTTATGTTTGAGATGCAATATTACATTATATTCTCCATGTCTAGAGAATAAAAAGAACATTCCAGAAAATAGTGTCAAAGGCAGTGTTCAAAGTCAAGAGGCCATGTGGTCAATGATCCACTTTCAAGCATTTTCAAGCCAAACACAGGAGCTCAAGCTTAGCCGCCGTGTCAGTAAATAGGACTCACTGGTCTATGTGAGACATGGCATACTTACGAAGCCAAATTTCTGACCACATTTATTTCTGGGTATAACACAAGATAGAGATCTGCTGTGTGTTCTATTGGCAGAGAGCTAGTTTGTTAATTCTTCCATCCATTCATTTTCTCATTCATTTTAATAGCTACACACTAAACAGGCATTGTTAAAGTCAGGTATGGAGACACCCATCTGCAATCCCAGCTCTCTGAGTATGGAGGGAGGAGCATGGTGAGCCCAGGCCAGAGACCAGAGGCCAGTCTGGGTTCTGCAGTGAGACCCTGTAGAAAATAATACATAAGTGAACATTATGTAACAGATATATAGTAGTAATATGGACATAGGGCAGAAAATTCTGTTCCTTTCCCAAACGCTTGAAGGCATTTGTAATTTTTCCTTTGTGAACCATAAGATGTGGAGTAGGAAGGCAGGGGGCGCCTTGGCGCGTAACAGGAGACGAGAGAGGGCTCCAGCTAAGCTGGAGGGTTGGAGAAAGGGCCGGTGGAAGATGGGGTGGTAGAGCTGGCCTTGGATGGGAAGAGCAGGTAGATAAAAAGGGATGCTTCCTTTGCATTCAGAGAAATGGAGGACGTAAAGAAAGAGTGGACATTTACAGGGACTTAGGGTGCCATGGTGTGAGGTGGGTCGTGTGCTGGAGGGTCAGTATGGATAGGAAGGCAGAAAACAGTCTCCTGCAGCATCCCAGGTTAGTCAGACCCCGAGCAAGCGCGGGATAGCATGGTCAAGGCACTGTCGCTTGGCATCATGGAACCAACATCCAGCAGAGTGCCTGGCACAGAGTAGTGATAAATAAATACCCAGTGGCTAGTTGAATGCCTCAGTAGATGGGTAGAAAGGAGCCGTGTCAACAGCAATGAGGACAGTTAGTGGTCTGAGCAGAGAGCATGACTCTGATCCACGTGTGCCAGTTCAGCCTCACCTCGTTGCGGGCCTCCACGTCGCACGCAGTGGCAGCCACAGTGAGCGCTGCGGTGCTCTGCACCACCGTGTTGGTGGAGTGCAGCGGTCCCAGCAGTGCGTGCATTACTTCGTGGTTCTGGATGATAGCTCGCAGAGGCTCTTGTACGGCCATGTTGGTTAGCACTGTGGCAGCGTTGGCAACAGCTCCGTCCCGCTTGCTCGACAGGATGTTGATCAGCGGGTCAATGGCATCTGCTTCTGCAGCAGCACTGTGCACAACAGGGAGGAAGGAATGCCAGTCTCTCAGTTTCAAGGCTGTGTCAGAGGAATTTGCAACCCACTTAGAAACAGGGTAGTTTGTCGTGCAATGAACCCAGAAGGGGGCGCTACTGATCTAAGTGCAGTCTGAGGAAAATGAGTGAAATCATGTAATCCTTTTGGGTAATAAAAAACTGCATGACCAAAACGTTTTAGTACTCTTAAGTGCTGGGTGGTTGTTCAGTTATTATCCTCAGTGAAGATGAATTTTAATTATCAATTTGACACAATCCGGAGTCCCCTGGGAAGAGTCTCAGTGAGGCGTTGTCTAGATTTGGTTGTGTGTCTTTGTGGAATTATCTTTACTTTGGTCATTGAGATGGGAAAATCTGACCACTGTGGGGCGGCACCATTCCCTGGGCATAGGATTCCGAATTATATGAGTAGTGAAAGCCAGCTGAGCACGCATTCATGTATAATTTCAGTTGTCTCCCCTTGACTGTGGGTGTGATGACTGGCTGTTTCAGGTTCCTGCTGCCCTGGCTTCTGAGACAGTTGCACTTGACAAAGGAGTCACACATGCACTTTGGCCAATGCAGGCTTGGTTACTATAATGGTTAAAGATGTAAAGCACTTGATGCAACGGGCTGTATTGTTAAGTGCCTGAAAAAGAACCCTGGGTAAGAAGACATAAGGAGCACACTGGCTCCAAAGGACCTACAGGGGCCAGACCTGCCAGAGCAATCATCTCAGCTAGCAGGATAGCAAGGAGTTCAAGACCTGTCTGGACTATGAAGTGAGTTCAAGTTTAGCCTGGGCTACTTGGTAAGACAGTCTCAAAAGAAAAAGCAAAAAGGACGAAGGGGCCTGGAAATGTGGCTCAGTAGCAGAGCACTTACCTAGCCACGTGTGTGGCTCTAGGCTCAATCCCCAGCAACTCAACATCACACTAACAATAATGACATCAACCATTTACCTTAGTCATCATGTTAGTACAAGTCATCAAGACAGCAAAAAGTATTGACACTTTAATAACATGGACGTCTCAAATTTGTACATCTCGAATTTATATTGGGTGTCCCATGTAGGACTGTGTCATAAAACAAGAAAGGCAGTTGGAGTGGGTAAAACTGTCTGGTGTAATCACCACCAGTGTCTCAATGCATTTAATTTGACAGCACCACCTGAATCTGGGTACTGTGATGGACCAGTAGCCTTCAAAAGAAAAGTCATGAAAATTGTCCTATCTATCCATCCATCCATCCATCCGTCCATCCGTCCATCCATCCATCCATCCATCACAGAACAGATTACAAATGAAACCTGGATAGGGAGGCTGGTGGCCCTGGGGGAGAGTAGGGTGTGATGTCTATACAAACCAGCGCAGAAGGAAAGAGAACAAGGCTCCGCTCTGATGATGGGTCGGCAGGTGACGGGCCAGCAGGATCGACCTCCCCAGGCCTGCCTGCCTGCCTGCACCCTGGTTTATTAGGTTAGCCCTTCCAATACACTTGTTGCCTCCTTGGTGAAGGTGACAACCACTTTCATTCCCATGCTTCCTCTGGCTCTTAGGGTGTCGTCAACCCTTCCTGTTACATCTTCCTTTCTTCAGTAGCTGAGGGTCAGTGTTTAATTTCCTTTCGTTGGGGATAAAATATTTTTATAATACTCTTATGATAATTTCACTTCCAATGCTTATTGTTAACTGACACAGTGGTCGTGTGATTTTAGAGTTTCAAGCCTTATCAGGAATCTCTCATATTTTTGCTTTTGAAATTTTATAGCCCAAATACTAAAATATAAAAAATGTTCTGTAGCATCTATATACATGCCTCCCCCCCTCCCAACATGCCAAAGATCAAAAGCAGGGTTTTATACACACTTTACCATGAAGCTACTTGCCAACCCCTGGAAGTTCAAGTTTAGTGTATCATTCTAATCAACACACACTGGAGTCTTTTCAAAACTCCTCTTCTTTTGAGTTATTTTTTTGCAGCCCAGACCCTTATGCCAAATGCTTCAAACCCTTGATCACCACAAGTACATCTTGCCCAAGATGTAGGACTCCTTTGTCAAGTAGTAGAAATTCTTCTCGTTTTTTGAAAATTTAAAAAAAAAAAAGCACACCTCATCTTTTTTTTTTTTTTCATTTCCTCATGAAGAGAAGAAACAAAGCAGTGGGGAGCTGGAGAGGTGGCTGGGACCTCATTAGAATGACGTGTTATTTTTGTAAAGGACCCGAATTGAATTCTACGCTCTAAATCAGCTGTAACTTCAGTTCTAGGAGGTTGAGTGTCCTCTCCTAGTCCCCCTGGGAGCCAGGTAGTCAAGTGGTACACAGACATACATGCAGGCAAACACACCATAAAATAAAATGAAATAAACATAATTAAAACAAAAGACTCAGCCTGTATTTAAGGAGGAGAGAAGGAAGAAGAGTGGGGGTAGGATGATGATGACGACAATGGAACTGAGAAACGGTGCATCAGGACTAGGGATTCCTCTAAGGAACACATGGGCTCTGTGCTCTTCTGCTCAGTGTTAGCATTCTCTGGTAAACGTGCCTTGCCTCTGTTTGTCGGCCACTACCTTCTGCTTTTTTCTCTTTGCTCTTTATGAAGACAATAAAAGACGTGCATAAAAACCTGGCTGTTTAAAAAGCCCAGATTTCTGGTACACATTGGAAGACAGTTTTTACTGAGCTGAACAGCCTCACAGAAAGAAACCAAGCTTTCAGTCCTGGGAAGAAAGGCGTACACTGGACCTCCACCCTCTGCCTCTAGTTTGTGTCCTGCATAATTCTAAAAACAATTACTAAAATGAGCTTGTGGCAGAGAAGGTATCATCAGGACCCTTTTTGCCTAAAAACAAGCTAATTACAGAGATAGGAATATAGTACAAAATTTATATATTAAAACAATTTTTGTCTTCATTTTGTTTCTTTCAAACCCATGATACTATGTTTTATTTTTTTCTCTCTCTAATAGGGACATTCAGAAACCAAAGACTGTCATATTTTAAAAACATGTTTCAGTTTCCTTAACAGCACAGCATTATCCAAGCAAATGAGACAGAAGTCAAACTGCTGTATCATAAAATCCAGAATTATAGGGCCATATGTCACCACAATAGTTAGAAAATATTTTCTGATATTTACCATCATTCATCGCCATCCAGTTGGAGTTTACTCAAATGAGTTTAAAGTGTAAAATTTAAAAATGAGCTGAACAACAAACACAGAGACGGATAAGAACATCTGTGTGTGTGTGAAGAACAGAGGTGAGGTCTAGCAGTCTGCTGTACCAACCTAACCAGGCCCCGGCTACACTCCCCCTCCTGCTTCTCCTCATCAATCCACACTCCATCAAAATCTGACCTGGCCCCTTCTGTGGATTAACGCCGATGCAGAGAGCCCACACATGCACACAATCCTTGACTTTTAGTTTGAACTGGGATTTTTCAAAAGTGATGGACGTTCAATAGGAACCACACTGCAGGTTTTCAATTCAGGCCTTTTCCCAGGTTGGCAATGTCCATAATCCATTTGCCATAATCCATTCCTTCTTATTTCCTGCCCTCTCCCCTGCCTGCTTCCACCTGGCCCCTCCCTGATACCATACAGTGCAGTGTGCTGTGTCATGAGGCTATGATGTCGGTAGGTTAGGGGTATTAACTACATTCGGACTTAATTTCTGTTCTAGATGAATTTGTGGGAATATAAGCTCATCACGAGTCATGGAACATCAGTCAGTAAGTCCTAATATGTCTCATGCCACAGCTAACACAGCATTTTAAAATTATAATCATACTGCTTACTCCAAACACTCACAGATTCCTACCGTCAGGAGAAAGCCCAGATTACCCACACAGCTTTCAAAGTCTGGCCTGCCTCCCTCTTTACCCCACACCCACTCCTCCCTGTGCCTGTGTCTCACCCCAGGACACTTATACAAGTTCTTCCTACTACTCCCTCCCCTCCCCTGGATAATCCTCTTTCACAGTTTGGCATAAATGGCTTTTCCTCAAGAAAGGGGCTCTGGATCCCCAAACTCAGTTCTTTTTTTAAAACCAGAACTTAAACCTTTGTAAAAATATACATAATTGCTGTGGTTTAGAAAACAATGTTTTGGCAAAGACATTCGCAGTCAAACACAACAAAATGTGATTATTTCACAACATTTGTCATGGGATTCAGCAGTTCTCACTGGTGTTCCCAAGACCTACAAACAAACAAACAAACAAACAAACAGACAGACAGAAGAAAACAACCCCCCAAACCCACCAAAACAAAACAAAACTACAACAAAAAACAAAATGGATACTAAATTTCACTAAGGAAAATTTCAGTTATACATATAGCATCGACTGATGGCTTATGGTGCTGTTTCACATTCGTGTGTTTTCATTCATGTACCTTTTGCCCTAATCACCCTTCCCCATCCCCTCCTGTATTTCCTTCTGAAGAACTACAAGTGCTTCAATAGCTATTCAACACTCTGTGCTCTGTGCTGTCCTGGTGTGACCCCCTGGTCAATTGCTCTCCCCTCTCATGTGCCTCCTGCCTGCTACATGCTTCTTAGAGCCAATGTTTGCCCTTTATTTGGTTTATCTCTTCAGTTTAAAGGAGACCAAAATATTTTACTGCCTTGGATTAACTCAAGGTAGTGAAGAAAATTTGGGGGGTGGGGGGAGACTAGACAAAGGAGCTGACAAACTGGGGTGTCCACTTTCATTGTCTAGGCTGACCTTAAGTTCAGTCCGTCCCATCCTCAGGGCAAAGTTTTTGTTTTACAGAGACAACTTTTGTATGAAGTTAAATAAGGAAATTTTGCACCTTAAACAAAGGACATCTTAGGAATCTGCACGTTTCTCATACGAGGGGAGTCGCTGTCTCTGCAAACAAAGATTCTGAATGTGCCACCAGGCTGCAGCATTTGGTCCTGGAACTGGATCTTTCTGCAGGTTTGAGAGCCATGTTCAACAGATCTGTAATGACTGGTTACATGAATCAAGGGTGACCTTGGGCATTCTGGAAATCTGTTTAACAGAGCCCACATACAGAGTAATATGTGGAACCCAGCAGAACAGATGGCAGTGTTGGCAGTAAGAACCTTGTTTGTTTACAGCGACTGCAACCATTCCCACCAGCATGACATTTCATATGTCTCTGAGTTTTGTCACACCAAGGAAGACATATTGGCACAGCCAGGCTACAGTGGTTGAGACAGGCATGCTCAGCACGGTTCGGGATGGCACCTGTAGCCGTGCCAGCTGACAGGAGACCTGCACGGGTAAAGCGCGGTGGCAGGCCCTGACAAGCAGGTGATGGGACTTTTCCTGGTTACCAGAGCCAGAGCTAGACTGCAGGGAGCAGGGGTCCATGCTCCCTCTTCCTGTTTCTGCCCAAAAGCACTGTACTGGGCTGCAGAGATGGCTCAGCTGTTAAAGGTGAGGCTGGAAACCCTGAAGACAAACAGTAGGATGTGTTTGCTAAAGTTGTCGCTTCCAGAGTTGAAAGCAGGGATCACCTGGCACTGGCCCTCAGCTTCAGAATGCTGGAACTGTGGCTGCACACCAGGGATGACAATACTGGCCAAGATTTCTCCTTTTAAATAATATTTAAAGAACATTTGGCTCTAAAGGGAGAAATCACAATTGTAGACACATCCTTAAGATGAAAGATCTTAAGGTAGCAAGATGATTATTATAAAGCAAAAGTTCACCAAAAGACCTAACTGTGTTTTGTCCCCTACAGAAAAATAGAGACGTGATCAAATGCTTGGAAATATATGAAAGCAAATGGTTTATAACAGAATGATTTGCCTTAAGTGTTGTTCTGAGGCTTCCCACGTGTTCTTTTCTTGCTGTCTCTCTGACCCCTTTTCTGCAGAAGATCTCTGCGATCAGAGGCACAAACATTCTGGCCCAGCACTTCCACAGACAGCACGAGTGTTTTTGTTACAGATTTGGAGGCAGTCAATCAATGTCCGTGGGAATCAAATGGAATTTTCTTACACAGAGTGCCAAGGAGTCTTTATTGACCTGTTTGATCACAATTTTTCACTTCCTTACATGTCTGCCTCCCTCCGTTTCAAAAGCCAGGCTGCTCTGCCATGGGTAATTAATGGGTAGTAATGAACCCTGCCAGGGAGAGAGAACGGTTCTCTTCATTTCACATGGTTGACTTGTCTCCTAATAAAATAGGGATGATGCTCAAAGTGTTTGCATGCTCAGAATAAATGATTTTGCAGTTAGCAAATGTTCCTGGTTAGCCTGGAAATTGGTCTGTAATATCTATAAATGACATGGAATAGGATTCCACAGTAATTAAAGATGTCATTTTATGCTGTTAATAAGGACACTGAATGCTCTAGTGTGACTGAAAAAAATTTAAATCCCCGGTACTGAGCTATGTCCCTCTTCCTCAATTAGCTTGATGCCGGTTCCTGGGGCCCCTCCTAAGACCCCCGAGTCATGCTACTCTTTATGACCCTGTGATATTTTATTCCGCTTAAGTATCTGTCACTTTTAAAGTTTTTTTTTGAGATGACTGAGGGATGCTCACTTGTAATACTGATACTTGAGAGACTGACACAGGAGGATTGGGATAGCCTGGGCTACTGGTCATACCCTGTCTCAAAACTAAAATACAATAGTTACATGTTGCCATCTCCCAGACTCTGGCTGGAGGTATGCAGGTCCCCAAGGCCTTTGTCTCTGCTCCCTCAACCCCCCAACTGCATCTCTACAGCTGGAGAAGCGCCTTACACAGAATTAACACAGAAAAAGTTGAGAGAAAGTAGTGACGAGATTTCCAAAGGATCCTAAGCTTGAAGATGACTTCATAGATCAATAACAAAATGTCATAATGGGGGAAGTGCCTAGAGCCCCTAACGGGTGTCATTTCCAGAGAGAAGAGACTATTGGAAGGGCCAGGATGCCTGCCACACCGAGCAGCTCAGAGGTACAAACCAGGGGGCCAGTCTGTGTTCCATCTGTTATTTCCTAATTGTTAAACACACAATTGAGATGGAAGGAAAGCATTCATGAAGGTGTTGACAACTGGCACAGGATTAAAATCCTGATTGTGTGACCTTTAATCTATTTATTTTGTTTTGTCTGTTTGCTTGCTTGAAGCCTGGTTTCCCATAGCACAGATAAGCCCCCGACTCACTATATAGTGAGAGACGACCATCACACTCCTGACACCTCTGTCTCTGCCTCCCAGGTGCTGGGATCACAGCCACACACCTTCCTGCCCACAGGTCTTTGTTTTAAGCATGCCAATGTTTTCAGAGTCCACCTTCCTTTTCCAAGAAGAGCAAATGTAGAGTCTGTTTGCTTCACTTTGTTCAAGGAATGAGAAACGAGGAGAGGCTGAGAAGATCGGAGGGAAGGAGAGACGAGCAACTGGTAAGGGGGAGGCTGTGCAGCAAGGGTAGAAAGAAGTAACTCTGGTGCACAGGGACACAGGGACAAGGGGACACAGGACAAGCTGTCGTCTCAGGGCGCCTCAGGGTCCTGCCTATCTCTGGTAACCTGGGGAAGTAACACGCCTCTACTTGTTCATGTGGAAAGGGAGCAAATGCACATGACAGTGACAAGGACATCCCTTCACACATAAGACTGCTGTACGATCCGAAGATACACTCCACGAGGGTGCTTAGCTAAATGCTTGCCCATTAATGCCAGCTACCAACAGCAGCAGAATTTACCACGGGAAAATAAGACCATATTTCACCGTTTGTATGTGTGGGTGAAACCATCCTCTTCAGATCACCTTGCAGCCAGACAGCTGAAATAAACCTGCAGGTTTAGAGCAGAGGCAGCTTCTTCAGAGATCGGATCTGAGCTTTTCCATGTAGTTACAATTAATGAGCAATAAGAGCCTATTCCCAAGTGAAGAAAAAAATGTAGGAAATGATTAATAATATGAAAAGTCAAGGGTGGATACAAAATATAGGTTTAAATAGGCTTCAAATTAAAAGAGAAATAATCTGAGGATATCCAATCTGTTTGATAATTTCCTGTGAAAATCAGTAATGCCGGAAACCAGACAGTACCAGCAACTTTAAAATGTTATGCAAATATCAGCCCCGCTCTGTAGGTAATAAAGGCAGCACGGATAATTTTCTAATTGAACATTTTATGAGATTCACTGAGCCTCAGAAAACTGGTAGCTAATCAAATTCCAAGTGTTTGCCGAGGTCTGGCAGGCATCAGCCGACAGGGTGGGGATGGAGAGTCAGGCGGTTTATTGAAAACTCGGTTTTTTCATTCTGGGTGCTTTTTAACTTCAGTATGACTCCCACCCTGCCCCACCCAACCCCCAGCCCAATAAAAGCAGTCAGGACAAGAGTCTTCTATGCAGACAGGAATAGAGGCACTATGGGTGGCTATAACAAACAGCTGCTCAGTAAATTTGGATAGAAGGAACGAGGCATCCTTATAAGGATACCACGAGGGTTCTTCCCAGTTGTCACTGAAATATAAAGGACTATTACTTTATTTATTTATTTATTTATTCATTTATTCGTTTATTTATTCATTTATTTATTACTTATTCACTGCAAACGTGTGTGTGCACCTTGGCTTGTGTGTGCAGGTCAGAGGCAACCCTTGAGAGTCTGGTCTTTCTTTCCACTGTGTGGGTAGGACCTGAGAATCGAACTCAGGACATCAGGCTTAGTGACAAGGGCCATTACCCACTGTCCAATCTCAGATGCTCTCAAAGGACTTTTAAAGTACCAAGCTCTTTGAAATATTATCCTTAGTTTTAAAAAAGGATCATCCTTCAAACAAAACCAGCCCTCCTGAAGTGGCTCAATTTTAGGTTGCCTCTCACTTGTATTGGGAGACTGCCAAGCTTCTAAAATTTTACAACGAATTTAAACAAAAATTAAATAATCTTTTCTATTACAATGGGATTCATCTATTGCTCAAAGTGCGTTTGTCCCTGTGATAACACAGCGAGGCAAATATTCAGCCACTGATGGAGAGAGAAAAAAAAAAGAGGTGTCAAAACATTTTGAAACGACTGCACCTCGGAAAGAGACAAAGACAGACACAAACATCTGCTAACCGTGCATTTAGCAGTAGAATACTATCACAATGAAATGCTTTCCAGATCACAATCTTTTAATAATGTTCCAAAAATATTATTTTAGGCTCACCAGAGTGTTTCAAATTAAATTAGTGTGTGTTTCATTAAAACACAGAGCGCTCGGTCCATTTTTGCCCCTCCCCCAAGCTGCCTCCTGAGCCGCCACTAGGGGGCAGTATGAAGACGCGGTTCCTGTCGCTGTGGGTGAAGGGAAATCGCTCAGAAAACCTATTTCTTAAGAAAAACCCTACGTGACAAAGACAATAACTGCGTGGCTTCGGCTTTAGGGCCGACCCATACATCAAGCCTGTGTGCTGCGTTTGCGTCTTTTGTGGGTCGTTTCTCAGTCCAATGTTTCTTTAAGGGTTTTGAGTCCCGAGATTACTTATCCTAAGTGGATCTGAGTGCTGGGGAGAAGTGGATCTAGACAGAGTGGTAATTTTTCCTTAAAGGACAATAGTAAACGACTGCAGCCATCTAGGAGGGGTGTGCGGCGTCCCTCCCTGCAAGAGATGACGAGGGAGAAGGGAAGAATTGGCGTTTGGCCACTTTTAACAGATGTGTTTTGTTGTATTCTTGTCTTCAAAATAACTGGTCATCACTCACTCTGTTACAGTCCATCATTCTACAAGAAGATATGGCGACTCTAAGGATAATCAGTCCCATATCTACAAGTTAAAAAGTACACCAAGAAATGGAAAAATAAATAAACACAACATATTGTGTTACCAGCCCCACGCCCAGCTGTATTTATTTGAGTAGTGATTTTTTAAAGCAAGAACACACACACACACACATTCTTCTCTGGCATATTATATAATACCCACTTCAGCTCGTACCATTCCTGACTGTGACAGGACCTAGTGGTCACTGAGTCCTGGCTTTTCTTGAGATATGCTACATGAGGGACTGACTTTTGCAATAGTATATAAAAATCTATCCTGGGGGTGTATTTAAAATTTTTCTCCACATACTATATATGGCTTTCTTAGGCATGATAATCAACAAATAAATTTTGTAGGCATTAAAGTGATATTACCTGTCTTCCTTCAGTTTCATTTAATGGATGAGAATTTTTCTTTGTTTCTATACTAGTCAAGAGAAATTTTAATACCAACAATACAAAACGATCAATTATTCATATTAACAGGGATACAGTCAAAGATAGTCAAAAGTTAGCAAAGCACTCAGACACATCTCTGTAACGTGGGCTCTCTCTCTGTGCATAGAGCCTCTTAGTCATCAGCGTTTGTGGTTCAGGCCATAGGTCACACAATAGCAGAGAAGTCCCTAGAGACTTGTCTCTGCTATTTCAAAGGCTTAAGGTGGCCCAACAGTTAATTAGTGCATTTTTAAGTGGCCCATTATATATGTTACAATTCAGAACTTTCTTGGGTTGCTGCTTGTGAGGGTAGTTAAGAAGCTATACAAAAGAACTGAAAATTGCACAGGAGAATGGGGAGAAGGGGGTCTCTAAAACTCTAGTGCCTTTAAAACTGTCTTCAAGGAGCTAAGGTAAGACAGCTATGAAGAATCAGGGAGGTCTGTATGGTTGAACACCTTTGTCTGTGAAAAGTTTAACCTTAATTACAAGTTTCCACTTTCCTCTTAAGTATTAAAATGTTATTGTTTTCAATATTTATTTGTTGGTGGTATTTATTAAAATTGTATCTTTAAAAAGGATCCCTTTAAAAATGCCCAATCAGCATCTATATTTGTTTTCAAATTTTGCCATGGTTTATCAATGGGTAAATTTAGTTATCAATGCAAGGGGAAATGAAGGATTACTGAATTATTTCCATTCTTGGGGCTAATTCTTGAATTAATTCTTGAATCTAATTCTGGTCAGATCCAACAGATGGCAGTGATGTTATAAATTGTTTAAAATATTCTCATTATATGTAGGATCAACTACTCAGAAGGATGTCAACCACAAATCATTTGCTCTGCACTTGTATAAATTATTTAAGAATTTGAAATGATTAATTGGGCAGAAAAGCACAGGGTAAATAAAACATGAAATTCAACTAAAGATACTTCCTACATCCAAAAAATTAAATGGCTTCTCATTTCCAAAAAGCATTACACACAGAGAACTGTCAAGTAGATTACCAGCATACCAAGGAAGGAGCGATGCCCCAAATTAGCCAAGGGGGCTACCTATTCACACCTGGTTTTTACTGATTCTTCTCGTTTTCATCTTCGTCTTCACTGTCTCCTAGTTTGTTTACCCACTTAAAACAATTTCTCCTTTCATTTCTAACAAGAGACCCTGGTAGTTCTTGTCTCTAGTTCAGATAAGTACTTTGATTTCTGTCATTGCTTCTTATTCATTAACCTTTATTCTGCAAAAAACAAAAGACCAAAAGTAGGAATGAAAGGCTTCTAAAGGAAGCCACTGTTGACTTCTGTGGCTTCAAATTATGCAGACACAAATATCATTAATCACTTCCTGTTTGAAGATATGGTCACTGGTAGAAAAGTTTGTATGAACTATTTTTTTTTAATTTCAGTTTAACAAAATTCTTTGATATTTTAGTAAAGACATTTATCTCTTCCTATATTGACCTTTGGTTAGAAACTCACTTGGATCAAGAAGATATAGTGGTTATTTTAACAAACAATAAAATGGATACTTTGTCTACATGAATATAAGTTGTTTTAGTATCTTAAGGTAACAAATTATATAGGAGCTAATTATGTTATCTACAACAGAAAGCACCTGTTCTTGGTTTTTGTCTTCATACTATACTATATTCTCATTTTTCCTCCTCCACGTGTGTGTGTGTGTGTGTGTGTGTGTATGTTTTTCTATCTGTATCCATGTGTTTTTATTTAAACCATTATAATGTGAAAACTAATCTAATACTTAAAGCTGTATGCACATTTAGATTTTAGGTAGTGGCTTATATTTTAAACATAAGAATTCCTTATATTTAATAATAATTAAAAAAAAAGATTTGCCTCAGGTTCTGGTGGAATCACAGGAACTAGGAATAAAAACCAGAAGAAGCACATTCAAAATGCCGATTTCCTTTGGTGACAATCGGTGTTCTCAGAAGACCAATGAAGGTAGACAGAGTCCATCCAAGCAAAGTGGTCTGTTTCAAATACTCAATACTGAACATAACATTTGGCGGTGATGGTGGTGGTGGTGGTGGCGGTAGTAGTGGTGTGTGTGTGTATGTAAAAGCTATTTTTTTTTGGCAATGCCAGCTCTAGGGTGCCCATATAAAAAGGGGAGGGTATTTTAATTTTATTTAAATTTACTGTTGGTCAATAATCTAGTAATGTTTTCTTTTCAGTACAATACCCACATTCTTTAAAAGGCAACAGCCTGGGAGCCAGATAGTTTAAGGTCTAGAGAATGAACTCAGAAGAGTAACGGTTCAGAGTTTTAAATGAGCCAAAACCTTTTCCCCTTTTAATGTGTTACTAGTTTTGTCTAAAAGAAAAACGAGATTCTTTTTTTTAGTTATCATTATGATTTCTTTATCATTAGTTACATTTGAAAATAAACCACATGAAACACCACAAATTAGCAAATCTCTTGAAAATTTGTACATAAAACAAAAATCACCTCTAGTTTCAAACTCCCATTTATTAATGCTGAATTTAATTTTCTTTTTAAACAAAATTCAAATATTGTCTTAGAATTCTCTCTCTCCCTCCTTCCCTCTCCCCCCTCTTTCCCTCCCCCCTCTCTCTCCCTCCCTCCTTTCCCCTCCCTCTCTCTCTCCCTCCCTCCTTTCCCCTCCCTCCCTCCCTCCCTCCCTCCCTCTCTCTCTCCCTCCCTCCTTTCCCCTCCCTCCCTCCTTTCCCCTCCCTCCCTCCTTTCCCCTCCCTCCCTCCTTTCCCCTCCCTCCCTCCTTTCCCCTCCCTCCCTC
>NW_021604604.1:3442322-3450766 GCF_004785775.1 Grammomys surdaster
CTCTCTCTCTCTCTCTCTCTCTCTCTCTCTCTCGTTTGTTTTATGATACACCCACCTACACCCTGATTTCAAAGCAGGTGCATTTCCACAGCTTCCGGTTATAGAAACCCCAGGCTCTTCCGTTAAAGGACCTGGGGCTGGCTAAGTACCCCTGTTATCCTCCAACAAGCCTCTGGAGCCATTCTTCCAGTTGGCTGCTTTTGTCTTCGTTAGGAGCCGCTGCTACTCTTAAGTTTGGAGAACTAGCGTTGGTCAGGTTTCTTCGGAATAGTTGACTCAAGCCCGATGGAGGCGCAGACGACTTCTTGAGTGTCCAGCCACCCGTGGCAAATACAAACTTGGAGATCTTTGTAGGATTTGCTGGAGATCTGCAGGTTGCCCTTCAGCCCTTTGACTGGAGCTTTCCCTCCATTAGTGAGAGAGACGGCTTTCACTGGGTTTTCTCTTCCTCTGGTCCTTCATCAGTCCCAGTTTATGGAGGCTTCCTGGCTTTGTCTACCCTGTGATTTAACATCACACTAAGCTCCCCATTTTCCACTTTGGGTTCATTTTCTTTCTATATACATATCATCTCCTCCCACCTCCACCCCCAGCCCCGCCTATCTGTGGAACAGCGCTGTTCTAGATGCTTGGAATGTGTCGATGAATCAGTGAAAAAGATTGCTTCCTCCATGGATCTGGTGTTAGAGGGAGGCAATATAAATAGCAATCAACCACCTGATAGGAGGCCCTAAGAGAATGAGGGCGGGAGTGGCCTGAGGGGTGAGAGCCAGCAGTGTTTCAACATGGTAGCAATGCTTTTCTAAGGTGATACTTTAACAGTGATTTGGCTTTCTAGAAAAACACTCTAGGCAACAGGATTGTCAGCTCAAAACACCTTGGGCAAAATACTTCTGGAACTGGAAAGTACTTCTAGAACATATTTTATAGCCTGTTTTAACTCTTAGTTGTTTTTTTCCCCACAACGTTAATTTGTCTGTTAATGAAGTAAACTATATCTCATTTAGAGAACTTGGCAGGCAGGCTAGAAATGGCCTCTGAGAACTAGAGCATGACCTGGAGACGCAGCCTCTCCACCTCAGCTTCCATATAAAGTTGGATATGGCTAGTTACATGGCACTGGGGCTTCTGAGTCCCAGAAAGGCAGGGATTTGAAGAGCATTTTGGCAGGGAAAGTTAAAGAGTCAGACAGCCAAGTCCATGCAGAATGAAGGTGAATGAATTCAACCTGGCAATAAAAGGTTCAGAGAATCCTTGGAACCCCCAGGAGACTGCCCCTCCAGAATCAGCATTATGGGGCCTGAGTGGCCCCATGCTCCCTAAAGTTTCCTAAAAACAGCACTATTGATTGAAAACTCTGCAATCACAGGTTCAACCCTGGCTCTCACCCTCCCCTCCCTCCACGCCATCTCCCTCGCACACCACTGCCTCGGTCGCAGGGCAAGCGTGCAGAAAGGTAGAATGAAGTGGTTCAGAATTTTCATTTAAACTCATTATCAACTATTTGAAGTGTTACTCTGTGAAAAAAAATAAAATTTGAAAAGTCCAGAAAGCTTGAGTGTCCATGAAGTCACACTCACAGGAACAACCTGACAGACAGCACCCCTCGCCACCTCAAAGATGGAGACCAAAGGACTTTAAGCCTGAAAACCTTCCATAGAAGGGTCTGGACGGCCTGGGTACTTGCTAATGCAGCTGAGAAAGTCTCTCATCCACTCATTATTGTCACAGGGAAATGTGTTCCTAGTGAGAAGCAAGACGCATGGTGGGCTGAGAGCAGATGTAATAGATGAGAAACTGGATTATACAGAGGTTATACAATTTCATTTTTAGGTCATAAAAATTGGAATGAAAAAAGCATTTGTCCCTTTGCAAAAACAGTAACCTTAAAGTATGGTGGTGACTGTGCGGCCATCTCCTCCTCCTCCTCTTCTTCCTCCTCTTCTTCCTCCTCCTCCTCCTCTTTTCTTTTTCCTGTTTGACTTGGTATAGTTGAGTTGATTATCCATATACCACTCAGGTTACAAAATAAGCATCTAACTCCAGAAAATGTCCCAAATGTGAGAATGAAAAAGCTGTGAGTGTCAGCCCTGGATGAGATATTTGCTCCAGCCCACCGCCATCCACCTCTTCACCCAAGACTCAGGGAACATTTCCTAAGAGGGCACAGAAAGGATGTAAGAGTTGGGGGGAGGGAAAGGAAAGAGGAATAGGAAATACTGTCCTCTGGACATAATACAGCTGCTGCACATGTGAGCCCACAGTAGCTGTGGTTATGTGCACAAAAATCGCACTGATTAAGAATTCTAGCATGGAGGGAGGAGCTTCAGAGGTCCTAACTGAGGAACTATTGGCAGCTCACAGTTGATAAAGAAGGGAGAATCAATCTCTTTTCTTTGGAGAAGGGTAGACTTTGGTAAGTTGCTCATGACCCAGAGGATAACCTTATACCCATTCCCATTATGGGTAGCAATAATGTGACTCAGTAGACAGACAGACAGACAGACGACACATAGAGGCAGACAGATAGTTGAAGTAGAGAAGGGTATGAATGAGGATGCTGTCTTGGAAGGGATTAGAGAGAGAGATAGCAGAGGTAGATATGATCAAGATACATTGTATATATTCTATGAAAAAAATTTCAAGGATAAGCAAATACTATTATTTTACAAAAGAATTAGAAATTCAATTTAGGCATGTCAGATGTGAATATAGGAGACAGGTCACCGCAAGATACACCCGTCGCACTTACAGAGGTTACAGCACACTGTTACGAATTAGGTTAGAAATGAGTAGGTGTTCGAATAGCTCTCAAATGCACCTGGACTCAGCTCTGGCTTTGCCTCCTTCCTTCACACAGAAAGCAATTAGAAAAACAAACTCAGCCCCCAGCAGTACCATGGCTCCTGCTGGGAGAGTATTAGTGAAAGAGCTTGCTTCCAAAAAAGGGATTCTGTGGGCCTCGGGAAGCCAGGGTTATGCTAAACTGGTGGAGAAAAAGTCAAGGAGAAAGGATTTTCTCTCAAAACCAACCAGTCACATTTGCTGTCATTTCTGTTGGATTTGACTTTATAATTAATACATTAAGTGATTAACATTCTAGAAGGCATGCATGTTGGTCTGGCAGTCTTCCTTACTTTTGGGTGACAGGGATCCTTTTTGACTCCAGTTTTCAGCATCTGGCACAAATATATCAACTCTGACTTACGTTAAAAAAATAGTTACTGTGGGGCTGGAGTTGGCTCAGCAGTTCAGAGCACTTGCTACCCTATCAGAGGACTGGGTTTGGCTCCCAGCACCCACACGGAGGCTCACAGCCATCAGTGACTCCAGTCTCAGGGCACCCATAGCCCTGTTTTGAGCTTTCAGGGCATCAGTCATGAATATGGTTGTACACACATACCTGCAGGTAAAACACTCATACACATACACCAATAAAATAAACAAATCTAATGTGTTAAATATTTGCTTTCAAACAGTATTTTTTAGCTCAAAGAAAAATAAATATCAGAGAACACCAATAAACCCCTTATTAAACATGAACGAGAAAAGGCTGAAGGAATGGGGGGGGGCACCTGTAGGAGGTGAGGAGCTTCTTCTCACCTCACACTAAGTCACACAGACAAAGTGGGTTGTAGTAGAGAAAGGAGACATTCTCTAGCCCTGATTCTATATTTCTGAAGTGGAAACTACAAAGACAACAAAAATCTGTGAAAGAAATAGCTTCCGGAGCAAATCTGAAGGCAGCCCCTCAAAGGACTAGCTTCAGGCTTATACAGAGCTAATTTATAGAGGCCAGGCCCATATCAAGACGCGTGTACACTCTAGAGGCATGTGAAAACTATTTTAGAGAATATGTAAACTGATATGGGCAGCAGGGAGGTTTTAATGTCACCAATAAAAACGGTGACCTCAGAGAGAGGAGCACTCTTTGTTTTGATGCTTCAGCTGTTAGGTTTACAAGGGGCATCGCTAGATTTTATTCATTCCACTAAGGTCTTATAAAATGTGTGTGGGAATAGACAGAGAGGAAGAAAGGGCAAGAAAATGGCTGTGTGAGGAGACTAGGAGGATATGCTTCAAGTTAGGAAGGGTAATTTTAGCCAGAACACTCGCACACACAGACACACACAGACACACACAGACACACACAGACACACAGACACACACAGACACACACATACACACACACACACACAGGAATATGCACACACGTGTACACAAGCAAAGAAAGATAAGAAGTAAATTTAGTTTGCATACCAAGTAAGATGCAGGAATGCAAAGGATTATCTTACAAAAGCCAAGGTCAGGAAATTCCTGTCTTGCAAGTCTGAGCTACCTTCTGTGGAGGAAGGAGCTGCTCCCTTCTTTGGAGGAAGGAGCTGCTACCTTCTGTGGAGGAAGGAGCTGCTACCTTCTGTGGAGGAAGGAGCTGCTACCTTCTTTGGAGGAAGGAGCTGCTACCTTCTGTGGAGGAAGGAGCTGCTACCTTCTGTAGAGGAAGGAGCTTGCCTTTTGGAGTCTGACAGACCTGCAGTCAGTCTCCGGATCAGCTCTTTACACACGAATGCATCCTGGAAAGTTAGCTAAGCGTGCAGAGTCTTGGTCTCATTAGTGATGGACTACTTCAATAACTATTTTTAAAAATGATTACAGAACACATTCCACACTGCTGCTAATCAGGAGAAACCCAGCCTTTCTTCATGTTCACGGATTTTAGTTCAAGTTTAAAATGTTCCCATTTCTCTAATGCTTAAATCCTTTCTAAATTGATCTTTAAACTCTTTACGACTTATCAATTGTTCTAAATAACGTTATCAGGAATATTTCTAGCACTGCTTATCTTCACTTGCATAGGAAGTGAAAGTTATAAGAGTTAAAGGGGGAAGGAAGATGGTTCGGTTGGTAACATGCTTGCGACACAAGAATGAGGTCCTGAGCCTGGATCCCAGCACCCATGAAAAGTGCTGGGCATGGTAGTGCAGGCCTGTAATTCTAAGACTGGGGAACAGGGGCAGGAGGATCCCTAGGGCTCACAGGCTTGCTGGTTTGCTCAATCAGAGAGTTTCAGGTTCAGTGGGAGACTCTCAAAAATTAATGGAAATTAGGGCTTGAGCCGTAGTTTAATGGTTAGAGTACCAGCTGCTCTTCTAGAGGAGCCAGGCTTGATTTCCAACACCTACATGGCTGCTCATAAGTGTCTGTAATCCCATTTCCAGGGGATCCAACACCCTGTTCTGGCATCTGTGGGCACCAGGTACTCACATGATGCATAGACATATAAGCAGACAGAACACCTAGACACATAAAATAATAAAAACTGAATAAAACAAAGTGGGCAGTGACAGAGTCTGATGCATGGACTCTACATGTATCCATACACATGGGCATGTAAATACACACACACACACACACACAAAGACTTAACTTGCCATCTGTGTATAAGGTTTGCACAGTTTCCCAACAAAATTCAACAGTCTTTGTTTTTTTGTTTTTTGTTTTGTTTTGTTTTCTTTTGTGAGAGATGAGCCAGGTAACTACTTTTGTAAGAGACCACAAAGAACCACAAAAGTCAGATTACCTAAAAAAATATGGAATCATCTTAAAAGCCAAATGTCATGATCAGGGTGCGCTGGCCCAGTAAGGTTAGTGCACTTACTTGGCATTTGCAGGGCTGCTGGTCGTCAGATTTGCCAGGGCCAGTGCAGCTGCTTCCCTCACCTCCTCATTGTCACTTCTGAGCAACTGAACTATCTGTGGAATCCCTGCAGAGAAACAAGTGTGAGCCTTGACTCCACACCCATCCACACAGCCTGAGCACAGCATCCACACAGCCTGAGTGTGGCATCCACACAGCCTGAGCACAGCATCCACACAGCCTGAGCACAGCATCCACACAGCCTGAGCACAGCATCCACACAGCCTCAGCCTTCAAAAATGGTGGTCTCTGGTTTGCTTACCCTGGGTGTTGAAAAACTCTTTGCAGCTGGAGTTCTCGCACATGGCTGAAATAGCCTGGGAAGCAGCAATCTTGGTCCCATCGCTGTCAGATCCCAGGAGGGTCACTAGGCATTTTTCAACCTCTTGTTCATGAAAAACTTTTCTATTTTCAGCTTTCATAAACAGAAAGGAAAAATAAATCAGGATTTGCCTGATAAAAGTGTTCTTATTACCTGACAGAAATACAAGCCATTCTCTAACTTTAATGTCTAAATCTAAACTAAGCAAAATGGGTACCTAGTTAACCTTCAGCTGTGGAGTCCCCGTGGGCTTCCACGCTGAGGCAAGTCCCACATGCCGGAGGAACATCTAATGTTCCAGCGGCCTGGAGGCTTTGGCGGCGGCAGGCCCCAATGACATGAGGAAGTCCTTGGTTCCAAAAGGTTTATTGTCATGGCTGATGGTGGATGGATCTGGGAGTAACCCCGTAAAACTCAGGGCAGTCCCGAGTTATATAGGGAGAGAGAAAGGGGGAGGATCTGGGGAGGCATGCTTAATTTGCTCCACTCTCTGGCCTTCTTTAGTATGTAAATCCCTAGGGCCTGAGACCTGTAGTCACGCCCTCTACCTGTGCACTTTGGGAGGGGCTGTAATGGCTGGCCCACGTGACTGAACAATGTAATTCTATGGAGACTAGATAGCTTTTCAGGACCCTGGGTTATTGGGGCACACCAAACTCCTGCCGGTTCTCACCCAGAGTCTCGGGGTTCTAGGCAACTGCTCAACCATGACCCAGAATACCCTTATGCAGCCCCACATCAGACCACAGCTGAGAGACAAAAGAGATGATGGGTGTCACGAGTATTCCTCATTCCCCATCTGCTGTGTATCAGATGTAGTAGGGACCGTTGTGTGGCAAGATGCACACACTCAGACCTCGTAAGCATTTAAGATGTGTCACTAACTGTTCCGTCTCTTGGTGTTCACACGGGTTCTCTCCTCACTAAGGATAAAAGCTCAAGTACCTTATATTATTTTAAATATAAAACACAATATTAAAACGTGCCTACAATGTACAGATTAGAGAACTGGATACTTAAGACTTCCAGAGAAGAGCAAAGGGGAGGAGGAAGGAGAAACAAGTGCTATAGTACAATCCAACTCTTCTCAGCTTCCATTAAAACTTTCAATTGTCTTTTCCCCAAAGGCTAGAGAAGCCACTTTAATCACCATAGACGCAAGATAAGACCATGTTAGAGTAAGGTTGCTTTCTGAAAAAACAAGTCAAAGTCTACAGCATGGTATCTGCTCCCTTATAAAATATTAAACTTCAAACAACTCTCTCTCTCTCTCTCTCTCTCTCTCTCTCTCTCTCTCTCTCTCTCTGTGTGTGTGTGTGTGTGTGTGTGTGTGTGTGTGTGTGTGTGTGTGTGATGCTGAAGGCAGAACCTCAGGACCCTGGATAGACTAAGCATCAGTCTGCCCCTGAAGCTTCCCCAACCTAAAACCTAAAGTGAGTTTTTGCTTTTTTTGCCTCAGTCCTTTAAACATTTTTCTCTTGTCCTAGGTTGTTTTGTTTTGTTTTGTTTGTTTTTAAATAAATGCCAATCTCGTAGTATACTGAAGTACACTTGTGTCAAGGCAGAATGTTAAATTAGAATATTAAGATTATTTTTGCGTTTGTTAATTTTAAATTTTTCATTCTATTTCATTCTAAATCGTCTACTGTTTAAGGAGTCTGAAAACCTCAGTGTTAAAAGCTGGGGTCAATGGCTCCAGAGGTTGCTGAGGGAAGAAACAGCTGAAAAATAATTCCTTTCTAAGTTACTTTTGGTTTCTTTAAAAATTTTGGCTGCAGATTTGATTCTCTATTCATTATCTTAGTGAAGCCTGAAAGACATAATCTTGACAAGACCAGTTTTTGTGGCCAGTGAACAAGACTGGCTCTGCGGTCTGAGGATGTTACACATGGTTAGGGTCTTCAGCCTCCAAACACGGACAGTACTTCCTATAACAATCTGCATGTGGGACTAATTAATGACTTAGACGTATTTTAATTGAATTATTTTTTCCCAGAAATACTTTCAGAAACAAACACTAATGGAGTCTCCATTGGTAAGTTAAGATCTGCTTTCTCCTTCTCTCTAACAATGATCCCCCAGATTCTCTTCATAACAGCAGTGTTCAGTCATGTCTGAAGACTTTCTGGCCTGGGCTTATCCATCCTCTTAAATGTCCCAAGAGGTCTGGCTCGGAATGGCTCAAGCTAGGTAACCAATCAGGAGCCTCGTTCTGGAAGCCTATCACTCCTGTGTTCCTTTCTTGGACAGGCTAGTCAGAACAGGTGGAAGAAGAAGAAAAAGAAGAAGAAGAAGAAGAAGAGGAGGAGGAGGAGGAAGAGGAGGAGGAGGAAGAGGAAAGAGGAGGAGGAAGAGGAAGAAGGAGGAGGAAGAGGAAGAGAAGGAGAAGGAGAAGGAGAAGGAGAAGGAGAAGGAGAAGGAGAA
>NW_021604604.1:3450776-3483156 GCF_004785775.1 Grammomys surdaster
GAGAAGGAGAAGGAGAAGGAGAAGGAGAAGGAGAAGGAGAAGGAGAAGGAGAAGAAGAAGAAGAAGAAGAAGAAGAAGAAGAAGAAGAAGAAGAAGAAGAAGAAGAAGCTGTAGCTAATGCGAGCATTGAAATAGCCTCTAAGATATTTTTAAATTCACAAGTCTTTATTAGTTTTAAAAAAATGCTAGAGACTTTTCCAGAGGTACCGACAAAAGAAGAAAAGGAAGAGGAGAAGGAAGAAAATAAATAAATAAATAAATAAATAAATATTGGTGTAGTTTTATCATTAAGCTTTCTCTGATGTCTCTGAATCAAATCCTACACAGATCACTCAGCATGAATTCTATCAGGAAAGTCTGACAAGATACAGTAGCAATTATTGTGAAAAGATAACTTTTGAGCACATAATTGTTACATTAAAAAACAGCATATACATAATTGTTACATTAAAAACAGTATATACATAAAGACTGAAAAGATTTTAAAAATAATTTAAGTAAATACTGAGGGCAATTAGATTTTTACAAAATAATTTAAATAAATTCTGTGGGCAATTAGTTTCTCAACCCTGCTGGGAATGTTCTCAAAATCCAGCTGTGTTCACCAAACCTCAAAAGTGCTGACTGCAGTGTGGTTGTAATAGATTTAAAAGATGAATTAACATATTTACCAAGTACTTTCACTGAAACGCTATGCCAAGAAGTATTTGTGCTTTAATTATGCAGATAATAAAGACGGCTAGACGGTTACATTACTAATAAAGTAATGCTCTTTGAAAATAGCACTCAGTGTGCTAACATAAAGAAGGCAGGGGCCTCAGAGCTAAAAGCAAATGCTGTAACACTGTAATGCTTGTCCTTGCCTGTTCTCTGGACTGGCCATTGTGCCAACTTTGTCCCTGCTGAGTAGTTAACACCAGCTCATAAAACTCTCAGCAACTAGGTCATTAACACCTTCACCTTCCAGTGGTGCCAGGTCAAACTCATGCTGACCCTGCTTCCCATAGCTGGGGAATGCAAGTCACAACTTCAAACTCCGATGCCATTTGCTTATGTCTCAGCTGTTTTTGACAGACAATGAAAGTACATACACTTGTCTAAACTATTATTGGAATGATGGAAAGGAAAGCCACATTATAAGTTACTACTGATAGGAACATTGTTCTTACTGATGGAATGGAGACTGACATCAGTCCAAACTTACGGCACTTTTTAACTGGGGAAAAAAAATAAACTTTTATCTAATTATTCACTTTCAACACAGAAATATTAGAAGATAACTTTGTTAATCCTTGTTAAGTATGAGGTTTTGCCAGTGTAACTAATATAATGTCTAATGAATCTTGCAGATGGACCCACCCAGCCACATGGGCATTCTGCTGGGCAGTGGAGGTCGGTTCACATCCCAGTGCTTACCTAGTATCCCACAGTGGCAGTGTCCGAGTAATTGAGTCCACGCACAAGTTTTCTAAATTTACCATAAAGGTCTCATGCAGGAAATGGGCTCTACTAGCTTAAAGTACATCTGTAAAAAGTCTCATGATTAAGAAGACAGCTCAGGAGTGCTTACCAGGCAAGCCTGACTACCTGAATACATATGACCAGAACATACATAAAGGCCAGATGCTGTAACACAGGTCTCTGTAACCCAGCAGGCGTCTTTGAGGAGATGCTTAGAGAAGATAAGAGAATCCTTAGAGGCTCGCAAGACAGCTAGCCTGATGCATGCAGCAGCAAACAGCAGGAGAGGCCTTTTCTTAAACAAGGGAGAAGGCAAAGACCAATATCTGAAGCTGTGTTTTTAGTGTCACAAGGTTCTGAGATACACATGTGTTGTTACACATATGTGCACGAACGTGCACACATACGTGTGCATATGTGCACAAATATGGATAAATGTATGTATAAAGCATGTGGACACACACAGGTATTCAGACATGCATATGTACTCATGCATATGTACACACATGCACACATGCACATGCATATATATAGATATATGCACACACAGAAACACACAGAGACACACATTCATATATGTGTACACACACGTATGTATGCACATACACACAATCTTAAAGGTCCAGAAAGAAAAACCAGTTATTTCATCAACACCTTAAAAAGCAATAGAAATAAACATTTTGATTTTTCCCTCTGAGTTTAACCATTTGATGAGCATGGATAGTAGTAAGTTAAAATGAGTTGTCCCCAAATCCAAAGTAAAGTCCAAAACAAGAAGAAATAAATACAAAATCATAGCCTAGCACAAATCTTATCCTGCAGAATGTGACACAACAGAGACAGGGGAAGTTATAATCTAAACAAAGGGTTTGTGACTCCACCAGATGAATAGCTAACACTGAGAGAGGGTGTGTCAACTTGGTCCTGCTCATCCTTGCTTTCCTCATCTGGACACTGTCACCAGGGAGACAGAGATGGCTTCAGACAACCCACGATATCTCTGAGATTACATGCAGAATAATGCCCATATGTAATGTTGGCAAGGGTAGTACTTTGATCAGATTCTTGAAGAAAGTCAAGACTCTCCTAAAGCCTGAGTTTGGGCACAGTAGTTGCATGAGCTTGGAAGCCATCAGAAGCAACAGGCGGGGCTTCAGAAGGCATGTCAGAATTAGAAACAGATTTAAGACCCATAAGCAGAGAAGGAAGTGGGGCAGACATTAGTCACAAGTGAGATTTCTCTAGAAGATTTTAGAAAGATTGGGAGACAAGCTCAGCATTGAAATGATGGATGAATGCGAAGGGTTTTGGTATGACAGTTGGGAGAAGGGATAAATGAGAGAATGTTCTAGAAATGGAGAGGAAGACAAGTGTGAGGAGGTGGTGACAGCCAATGGTGGGCATCCCCTGAGTTAGAGTTCAGGAAGAAGGGAGACATTTGTCTAAAGGAGCCACTCAACATGTTGATGTCAAATTCTACACGGCTGTTTTGGAATCAGTAGGTTTACCAATGGAGAGACGCTGAGGGAGAAGGAGTTACTGAAAAATCAGCTTCTCTGTCAGAGCAGTTGACTAGGAAGAAACGAAGGACCATGGGGGAAAGAGGAAAAAGCCTTCCATAAATTATTTCCTGTCAAAAATACTGCACTTCTCAGTATGTGTTCTACTCCTACTAACCCCCACCTGTCTAGTGGTGGCACCAGAAGACAGAACAGTGACAGTGTGACACTGCAGTACAAGAGCACCCCTGCTAGCATCTAAACATGGACAAAGGCTTCTATTGACATATCAGCTAGTGAGAAACATGGCCCAAGGTTCTGTGAGAGCCTCCTATATTAGTTACACCCAAGCTGAGACAGAGCAGTGTGCAATCCACATCAACACTGCAGCTCTACCATGGTGTAACAGGAACAGAAGGAGGAGGGAAAGGATACTTTAAAGACAATAATAGTAAGTATCCTGGGGGAAGTAAAGATAAAGCAAAGGCAAGACCACAAAGAACAATGGAATAAAATTTTACTGCAAGGCATGGGGAAGTGTAAAACAAAAATACATTTGAGTAACTTTTAAATTTTATTATATTTATTTTAATTTAAAAAATATTTTTACCTGGCAGGGATGGTGAATGCCTTTAATCCCAGCGCTCAAGAGTCACAGGCAGATGGATCTCTATTAGTTTAAGGCCAGTCTGGTCTATATAGTCACTGCTAGCCAGGACTACACAAAGAAGCCCTGTCTCAAAAGTTATATTTGTGTGTGTGTGTGTGTGTGTGTGTGTGTGTGTGTGTGTGTGTACTGCATGTATACGCACCACTTGCTTGCCTGGTGCCTTTGGAGGTCAGAAGGTGACACTGGTTCTCTGGAACTAGAATTACAGACTGTTTTTGAGCTACCCTAAGACTGCTGGGGATTGACCCTGGGTCCTCTGCAAGAGCAGCAAGTGCTTTTGACTGCTAAGCTACATCTCTGGCCCCAGACCCTTTGAATTTAAAAGAAGAGTTTACCTAAATATGAAAAATGTAGACAGAAAAGTAAATTTTGGCAGGACTCAGATTGGGTCTCTACAAAAGCAAGATTCAAAGAGAGTTAAGGAGAAATGTTTTTCAATATTTCCACAACCAGCTAAACTGTCAAACACATTCAAAGACAGCAAACACATGCACAGATGAGGACTCACACAGTAAGTACATCTGTCTGTGAGACAGCCTGGTGGGTTCATCCCCCAGGTACCACATGGTAGGAGGGAACTGGCTCTAACAAGGTCCACACGGACTCCAATATACTTGTTATATACAATATACAATATACAATATACAATATAATTGTTATTTTTTAATAACAATTAAAAAATAGCACTGGGGTACCTGCAGAACAATTTTTGGCTGAAAAATATACCCTGATTAATTTGAGAAACAAATAAAAAACAAAATAGAATGTTAAGGCCAGCATTAGCACAGGAAACTGATGGTATACACTGACAGACTGACTCTACATGCTTGGACATTTAGATTAGAAAAGTAGATAAAATAAAATGTCATAGTAAAGAGATTCTTAAAAAAGAGAAGTTCATAACTATTTGATGACAGGACTCTTATATAACTATGCCTTTGCATATATATATAATATATACATATACACACATATATATTTACCTGTAGTTACATCACTATAACTTTAACTCTAAAAGGTTTAAAGATCTACATTTAAAACACATAGAAAAGCAAAGTATGGAAAACAAAGAAGTCAGAACTAAATTCTACAGAGGCGGCAGCTTCTCAGCTCCTCTCAGCCATGGGCTGCTCACAGTTCCCTAAACCCAACTACTCTATCTAAACTGTCTTACGTTAAGTAATGCTTTGCTTCCCGAAACCATTTTTGGTAACATTTAATGATCTTACTATCGAGTTAGAATTGAAAGTTGGAGTGCATAATTGAGAGATTTAATGAATGTGATTAGAAGTGAACGTAAGACAGTATTAAGGAAATTAAAGTTACTTAACAGTGAGAACAGATACAATGTAGCAAGAAGCACCTAACCTATACTTCATCTGTGATGGGCCAACTAGATTTAACAGAACGTGACAGTATAAATACCCAGTCTGACGTCCTATAGGAAATGCGTCTGCTATATGCTCCTTCACTTCCCCATCCCAGTGCCAGGCTTCTCTTCAGGACTGGTGCCTCTCACGCAGCAGGCATGCAGTAAGTGTTTGCTTCTTCGTAAGCAGAGTAGCGCTGTTACAATTTGCTAGACCATGGGTACACATTGACTACGTTCTAGGAAATGCCACGCTAATCTCGAAGTAAAACTCACATTTTAAAAACTGCAAACCCAAACAATTAATTTTTAAAGACCCTACAAATGAAAAAAAAATTACAATTTGAGAGGAAAGATAATGAGCTCTTGTCCCGACTTGGAAAGGGGCCCTGATCACTGTAGTTCACTCTTTTGGCGTCAGATCCGAGTCCATGTGTGTAAGAGAGTGACTAAATGATTGGTTCCTAAGACAGAAATTTCAAATCACCTCAAACCAGGCCAGTCAGTGCCTTTAAAAAAAAATGATCTCCATAATATTAATCTACATACTTCAATGGGGAAAGGGTCTTACAGTCACAATAGAGTCCTGAAGCGTAAGAGAATGATCACAGGATGGCCTGAGAGGTAACACAGCAGGGGAGTCTGAACCCAAGGAAAGTCCTGGTTCAGGCAATGACACTGTGACAAAGCAGAGATGGAGTCAATGCAGGTTTAGTCATTAGATCCTAAACTTAAGACTGAGGAGACACGACTTGAAGATGGAACATAGCTATTTTAGAACTGACATAAGGAAGTAGAACCAGAAAACATTAAGTGCTACAAAGAGCTCAAAGTCTGCGTGCCTGAATTATGTCGTGTTATAAAGGGGTGGTGGGGATGGATTCCAACGAATGGTGCTAGGAACACTGACTGTATGCATACAGACCTGAGAAGTTGGAAATAGCCTTAAATTAATTGCAAAGCTTAGCTCAAAGCAGGCCAGGAGCCAAACAGTAACTGCTTAAAGCATGAAACTCTTGAATAGGAGAAAACCTTCATTTCAACAGATTTGGTAAAAACCACTTAGCCATGAGGCTGAAGATAGATGAATATGTCTGTATAAAAATGAAAACCATGCATGCATCAAAAAACACAACCAACAGTGAAAGGCAACCACAAAATGGGAGACAGTACCAGCTAATCACAGATAAGGAGTTCTATCCACGATACATGAAGAATCCTTACAACTCTATGTCAAAGAAAAGCTGGGCCTGAAACCCCAACCACTTGGGAGGCCTGAGGGAAAAAAAGGGCCACAAGTTTAAGGCCTGATTGGTCTACAGGGTGAGTTCAAGTACAGTCTGGGCACTTGGTGAGACCTTGCTTTAAAATAGAAAGTAAAGAATGGGTCCCAGAAGAGAATTTATTCGGTGAAGAGCTAAGCACAAAGACCTGAGTTTGACAGCAAGCTAAAAATAAGCCGAGCAGTGTTGACACACGCCTGTAGCCTCAGCACTGGGAAGAGGGAGGCATGGAACCAGCTAGTCAGTCAGCCTAGGCTACTTGGTAAGTTCCAGGCCAGTGAGAGGTCTTGCCCAACAACAACAACAACAACAGCTGAAGGAGTACAGTGCCTGAGGAAAGGATGCCTGAGGTTGTTCCCTGGCCTCCACACACCTGCATGCACACACACAAAAGACTGAGACATTTCTCTGATAATGATTTACATGCGGTTAATAAACAGGTGAAGAAGTTAGTTAACATTGCTAATTACTAGGTAAATATAAAGAAAAACAACAATGAGATGTCATTGTCCACAGTTACTAGCACCAAACAAAGTAACAAATGTTGGCCAGCATGTGGAGAGACTGGAACCCTGAACACTGTCCCTGGGGATGACAAAACAGTGCAGTTGTTAGAGAGAAGAACATGGAAGTTCCTTAAAACATTCCAAATAGACTTAGCATATGAGTTAGCAAGCCTCCCTGGTACACACCACAGGAAGTGAAAGCAGACGGTCAAAGAAATATTTGTTTATACACACTCAATAGCGGTTACATTCACAGTAGCTAAAAGGGAAAAGGCAACTCAGCTGTCCATCAGTGGCTGAATGGAAAATCAAAGTGTGGCATCAACAAAGAAGTATTATTCAGCCTCAAGAACAAGGAAACCTTGGCACATGCTATTATATGAACGGGCATTATAAAGGCAGCATGCTGGGTGCCACAGAGTCACAAGGGGACAAATACTGTGTGATCCTAAGGGCACAAAGAGACCGCAGCAGCCAGACCTGTAAGGACAAAGTAGAGACAAAGAGCAGAGTTACCTTCCGTGTCATTCTGGGAGATGTTCTGCAGATGGGAAAGGCCAGAGAATGTTGAACGTGTTTAATGCCACTGAACCATGTGCCTAGCCATGGTTAAAATGGTGAATTTTATACTGCTAATATTTTAATCAGAATTTTAAAGAGGGCACTTATTTCCCTTTCTTCAAATAAAACTCATGTCTCTTCTGGGTTCCCATTTCTTGGTGTTGCATCATATTATTCTCAGTTGTAAAAAGTCAGACACCTGGCCTCATCCTGGGTACCACCTCCTGCCCACCTAAGCCCATGTCACCATTCCACAAGGCTTACAGAGCATCTCTGCAGGCCAAGACAGGCTGGGGTTTCTACTTGCATAGTGTACTTGCATGGTGCTTATGCTCACCGCATCTGTGCCATGGCACCATGTATCAGTGTGTGTGTGTGTGTGTGTATGTGTGTGTATGTTTGTGTGTGTATGTGTGTGTGTGTTGTGTGTGTGTGTGTCTGTCTGTCTGTCTGTCTATCTGCCTGCCTGTTTACTCTCTCTATAACCAACTTCAAATCATGTTAAAATCATATTAAAATCATACACAAGACTTGTGTAAGTATGCATATGGGTTGTATGCATCTACAGAAAAGGTATATGCCCACACCTATCTTTGTGGAAGCCAGAAGTCAACAGTGAATATCTTTCTTTATTGTTCTCCACATTATTTTTGTGACTGGATCTCTCACTGAACCTGGAGCTCACCGATTGGACTAGACTGGTTAGCTAGCAAGTCCCATGATCTCTGACTTCCTGTGTTGAGATTGCAGGTATATGCAACCTCTGTGTGTGTTGAGGATCTAAACTTGGCCCTCATTCTTAAACAACAGTCATGCTACCCACCATCCCCCACCACGCCCGAAGACTTTTAATGATTTGATTTTAAGCATACATATTTGTCAAAGTAGGAGGATGGAATATGATCTTTGATGTAATTTTATTTTTAATTGGTGTACAGTAATTATATAGAAATTATACACGGAGTCCCACGTGGTGTTTTAGTACATGTATACAATGTGTAGTAAAGTAGTCTGGTTAACTGGAATTCATTACCTCAGATATCTATCATTGTTTGGTTTCGAACACTCAAAGTATTCTCTAGAGACTGCTTTGAAATGACTATTGTCAAGTATTTTATCCCGTGGTGCTGTCCCTATTAACACTTCCCTCCCTACTTTTCTCTCCCAGACTTATTCCAGATTCTGGTAACACTACTCTAGTCTCTACTCCTGTGGGGTCATTGTCACAGCTTCTACAAGTAAAGAAACATTATTTATGTTTTTGTCAGTTTACTTTCTGGATGTATGCCTGTGTGTGTGTGTACATGCATCTGTGTGTCTGTGTGTGTCTCTGTGTGTGTGTGAATGCATGCATGTGTGTGTCTCTGTGTGTGTGTGTATGTGTGAGAGAGAGAGAGACAGAGAGAGAGAGAGAGAGAGAGAGACAGACAGACAGACAGACAGACAGAGATTGAGAGAGTGTTGCTGGCAATCATGTATGGTAAGTAAGCAGTCTACCTCTCAGCTATACCCCCAAATCCTTCAAGTTAAGCTTCATACCTCACCTAGATCACCATAGCAACCTCTTCTTGGTCCTATGTTGGACAATACATGCTTCCAATCTTTTAACCTTATAGCAAGAGTGCTCATCTTTACAGAGTGAAAAGCACAATGTTTCCCTCTTACCCTCTCTTCAGTGTCTCTTCCTTGATGCTAAATATCATTGTTTTGTTTTATAAAAATGAAGAGAGAAGGAATATGTTTGGTGGATGTGTAGTCAGGTGTGGGGGAAGGGGGTACCTCTGCAGGCCCATTCTGAAGCATCCCTTCCCCATGAGGGACCAGCCACATGACCCTATAACATAGAGTAGAGTTTATTCAGGGCACGAGGAGGGAAGTTGACAGGGTAGTAGAGACAGAGAAAGGCAGAGACAGAGACAGAGAGAGAGAGAGAGAGAGAGAGAGAGAGAGAGAGAGAGAGTAAAGAAAGAGAGGAGTAGAGACTGGCCATGAGCACGTGGAGAGAGAAGGGGAAGAGAATGGGGAGAGAAGGGGTAAGGAGCAAAAAGACAGAGCAAGAGATCAAGGCAGCAGCGGGGGGGGGGGGCCCAGGAGTCAGGCACACCTGGCTATTGCCAGGTAACTGTGTGGCGGAGCCTAGACTAAATGCTAGCCATCATGGCTTACATTAATTCCTCATTGCTTCTCTGGCCTCAACCAACACGCTCAATGTTCTGCTGCATTCCATTCACCAGGCATTCTGAAAATTTCCAGATCTAGAACCTTCTGTATTCCTCTAGCCTTCACACACCTTTCCTTTCAGTGAACATGCTGCCCAGATCTTTCTTTACCCAGAAAAATTTCACATTTGATTCCACGTCTGGTTTGTAAGTACTTTTTGGAACCTAACACTTCTCTACCCTGAGTTTTCATAGAGTCATCTTCTTCCTGAGTAGATCCTGTGTTTCCACAAGCATGGTTGACACATCTTTATGAGTGCCTGCTTCCTTGCCTGTCTCAGTTTATGGAAAGAAAATCACAAATGGATGGATGAATGGACAGGTTTGTAGGGACTGCTGTTCCCACACAGCCAAGGAGGCAGGTTGTCAAGGTAACAGTATTAAACCTAGTGCTGAGTCTAATCCTCCAGGCACTCTACCCGGAATCCCACCCATTCTCTGTCACATGATTGATCACTGTCAAGTCCAAGAGAAACAGTGGGGCAAATGGCTACCCCTGGTGCCCATTAACATACCAAAGCACATGCTGGCTTCAGGCTCCCTGCATCACCAATACCTCTTACAGAGTCCATGCAGCATCCTGGATCTTCTCACCCTGGCCTCTACCCTAAGCTTCTGGAGCTCACAGGCTTCCCTTCCTCCAGAGTCTCACTCCTATATAACACTGCTACTTCAGCCATGTTCTCTCTTGGTGCTCTCTCTCTTCTCTCTCTCTCTCTCTCTCTCTCTCTCTCTCTCTCTCTCTCTCTCCCCCGCCCCCCCCCCCCCCCCCCTCTCTCTCTCACTCCCCCTCTCCCTCCCTCCCCCTCCCTCCCTCCCTCCCCCTCCCTCCTTCCCTCTCTCCCTCCTTCCCCCCTCTCTCTCCCACCCTGCTCTCTTCCTCTCTTGCTACTCCCATCCCTCTTTTCACGGTCAAGACCACTCTGCTGGCTACGTTCAGTACACTACTTTCTCTCCCTGCTAGATGTCTCTGGCTATACTCTCCCTCATACCTACAATAAAAACCCTCCCTTCAATCATACCTTGCAGCAACAGTGTCCTCCCTCACTGTACATAATCACCACGAAATGTATACAAGCACTACACTAGCAGGGACTGAACAAACTAAGAAAGACCCAGGCAGACCAAATCTCAGAGAGGGACATGCAAAGCATGTTGGGTGTGACAGTGTTTGTGTTATTCTATCACACCTCTTTTGGTGTCATCGGGTCTCAGTTCACCAAGAACCGTGGAGTAGAGAGAAAACAGAACTGGCCCAGTGTGGTAACACCTAAGCTCCAATGGTTACAACTGGGATAGACCAATATTCACCTGTCAGGACCCAACCAGCCCACACGCATAGACCACATGTATAGAAGCCCACACGTATAGACGGAAGCTTGACCTTCTAGAGAATTCCTGGTGATTACATAAAAGCCAGCATCCTCAAGAAACCTGTGAAGCAGGTTTTCTTCCCTTGCCTCTCCACCCCCCACCAGGAGCCCTTTGCCTTGCCTCTGGCAGAAGTATACCTGTGGTTTCCTGTCAAAGCCCATGCTGGCCTCCAGGCTCCCATGTTCCTTCTCACAAGTCCTTATACATTCCAAAGCCTCCATGCCAGCCAGCATCTCGACCTTCCCTCCTCCCCCTGCCTCCCCTCACCTGCCAGCTGAGTTCTCTCTCTCTCTCTCTCTCTCTCTCTCTCTCTCTCTCTCTCTCTCTCTCTCTCTCTCTCTCTCTCCTGCTATCTTGTTGTCTTGCAGTGTCTGCTGTTCTCTCTGTTGCCTCTCACATGTCCCTGGATATGTCCGGTATGCGCTCCTTTCTCTCTGCTCTGGACTCTTCCAGATGCCTCTGGGTGTTCTTGCTCTCTTATTCACAATAAAAATCTTTGCCATAAAGGAGAGGCTGTTTCATCAGTCTCTTTACTGTAACCCCTCACATACGTTTCCGATACTAAAGAATTCCGAGTTTTACAGTCTGTCTTTAGATTTGGTGTCAACAGTGTAAGTCCTGAAGCCTCACTATGCTAACTCTACGCTGCACAGTAAGCTTGTCTTTGCTGCATTAAAGTTGAGCCTATGGGCTGAAAAAAAAAAATGTTCTCTACAACGGCTATGCACAGATGTATATTCAGATGTGAGTATATATGTTTAGGACATAAATCATAGAAATAGTCAAAGCTGCCATCACATTTCTAAGAGTAGTGATTCAGAAGAAGGAAAATAAGCCCCCATCTTTTATTAACAACCCCCCATATATTAAAGTTATCTTTACATCTTCAGTGATTGGGATGTAATTGATTACTCTTGTTCTACTGACTTATAACAACACAGCTTGTCACAGAAATGAAAACAGTATTATGTACATAGAACAAGCATATTATTTTCTGTGGCTGTATGGCACGGCACTGCTAGCTTCCAGCTAACACTTGACAGTCCTTGGATGTCATTCTGAGCATGATCCCTTAAAACAACGCTCTCAGAATCCCAAACACCATGTGCATTCTGTGGTATCCCAATTTGGGGAGAAATAAAAGCTTAAAGCTTAAATTCATAATGAACTGCTTTTCAAAAATGGGATCATAATCAAGTAGTGTTAAGTTTGTAACACCCTGCCCCTGACAAAGCAATCTGCATTTTAACTTGTTGATGGTGAGACGTTTGGGTCCTGCCTTTCTCAGAGAGGTATCTTTAAAGCAGGCAGGTGCTCTAGTGTTTATAAATATTGATCAACATCAAGAATGCAAAGGGGAGATGTATGCTGAGATTAGGGGATACATACGATCATAAGCCGCTTTAGTAATAGCTTTGGCTGCGTTCTTCTGAATGTCAGGAATTGTGGAGTTCTCTGCGAATGACAGGACTTTTTTGAGGCTCCCTGTCTGCTGCATCAGTACCATTGTATCCATATCCTCCAGGCAGTTGGCTATCACTGCGAGTGCTTCTACATGAAGGTCATTCAATTCCTAATCATAAAAAACAAACACAGCTTGAAAATTGTCCTTTCAGTTACTCCACAGGCTGCTATGACAAAATACTTGACCAAGGCAACTTAAAGAAGAAAGGCTTTACTCCAGATTACAGTTCCAAGGGGACACGTCCGACTGGAACATAAAAGGCTGGCCGGTCACGTTGCAGGGGTGTCAAGAGTCAGTGTGAGAACAGGAAGTGAGGCAAGGTTACAAGCCTTCAAACCCGACCCCCACCCCCACCCCGGTGATGTACTTCCTCCCTCAAGATGCTACTTCTAAAGCTTCCATGCTGCCAAACAGCAACACCATTTGAAGACCAAGTGTTTGAACACATGAGCCTATAGGGGACATTTCACATTCAAACAACCACAGTTGTGCTAAAGAATCAGAAAATAGTGTGCTTAATTTTGTGTTGACAGAGCCCAAGGAAGCGGAAGTCATTGTCAACGACACATCCCGTGCTACTTGCCGGCCTCATCTTTTCTCGTGTCTCTTACTTCAAAATGTTTTATGGATGAAATAATGAAGAAAACTGCCAGTAATTACAGTGAATTGAAATTGCTTATATTATCTTCCATTAAATACAAATATAAAATCACCGGGGAAATAGTATATTTTTTTGGACAGGAGTCAACATGAAGCCAGGGGCTTGTCCATGCTAGGTACACACTCTCTACCCCTGAGCTATAACCTCCAATTCTAGAAGGTAGTTTTGGGAATAAAACAGAAGCTGAAGGTAAATATATTCCCCAAAATCTTTGAAAGTGATGGGGAAAAAGCAACGGAGCATGGCCTTCTTAATGGAAGAGTCACATGGATTCTCAAAGCAGTACGAACCTATAAGCTCCCTTAAATCGAAAATGAGAGAGATGCAGCAGTGATCATCCATACTGTATTCCACTCACGTTGCTTCTGACCGAGGACTTCACTTTAGAAATTCGATCTTTGCTACCACTCTCAAGCAAGGGCAGTGATAGAATTCTGGAATGGCCTTCGGAAGATTCGGTTACATCACCTACAAAGTGGCATACTTTGCGGGGCTGCATCGATGTCCTACACAAGGCTGGATATGCTTTGAATCAGTGTCTGACATGCAGCACCATTTCTCCCTTAGCTAGGATCCACAGGTCCTAGAAGCAAGATGCGGGTACTGAGTATTGGAGTGGCCCCTCTTGTGATCACCCTGAATGGCTCTCTGGCGAAGCTTTTGCTTCTTGTTCCTGTAACTTATGCTTTCCTGGCCTAGAGAACTTATTTGCAAAGGAAGGAATATTTTCACCAGGGCAAACAACAAATGATTCCAATGAATTAGAAGTTAAGACTGTCACGCGACACCTTGGGCTCCCTGTGCCCCAAGTCAATAAGCAAAGGAGACAGTTGCTATGGACGGGGAAGTTTTGTTGGCAATCTAAGGGAAGGAGGTCTAGGAAACACGAGGTCTCTTGGTGTCTCTTAGTATTACCATACCCGGAAAAAGCCACTGGAAAGAACAATTACCCAGTCTGTTAGAAATGTATAATGAGCAGCCAAGTGTGATGGTGTATGCCATAATCCTAGAAATTAGGAGCAAGAAATAAATGATTGGTGCAAGTTCCAGGGCAGCTGAGACTACACAGTGAGAACCTGTCTCAACACGTGTGTGTGTGCGTACACACACACACACACACACACACACCCCAAAATCAAATAGGCAAACAAACTTGCAATGACCCAGTCCATTCTAGTCTTCAACAAAGAAGATGAGACACAGTGCAAAGCCCTCTCTGATCAGGGGAGGCTCTTGCTGAGGGCATAAGGAACCTGGACTAGTAAAAGGAGGTAGTGATGGATGTCAGTCAGTCAATGTTGCTGCTTATAGCTGCGAAAGCTGCAATCGCCAAGTGTCTCCTCTTCGTTTAGGTAAGGGTGCTTAGGCACATGTCTGAACCCACACATCTAAACGTATAACTCAGTTTTGTACTCTCTTGTCCTCTTATCACACCACTTGAGATGCTTAATTATAATTTAGTATTTCATCTTCATTACTTTTACACCACAGGATCTAAGTTTCTGAAGTTAAGAAGAATAATAGATGTCACCTATTAACTTTACACTCATTCTAGGCTAAGATGTGGTGTGTTTTCTGATGGACACCGGATGCTTGCTTCATCTTAGATGGATATATGATTTTTGTCCTTGATTTTTTTTAAGAGTATAATTTAATTTTAACATTAAGAATGATGAAGACAGGGCCTGGTCTTCATTCCTTTTATGCCAGCATGTAGGAGGCAGAGGCAGGTGGATCTCTATGAATTAGAGGCCAGGCTGGTCTATTTGGTTAGCTCATCAGGCTAGTCAGGATTACAAGAGAGACTCTGTCTTTATTCAGAAGAGAGAAGGGAGGAATAAGGGGAGGGGCCAAATCAAAACAGTAGCCCAGAAAATTTGAAATCAAGTAATTAATCCCATGCCTAACTACAACCAAGTCAATAAACCATAGGACTGGTAAAACTGTTATATTAAAATCATGATATAACCCACAGGCTCAGTATTGCTCCCCATGTAAGTCTTCCTTAATGCTGTTTTACCCTTCTTCCAAGAATAGGTTTTACACACGTTTTGATCTTTTAATTCTTTGCAGTTCGTGCATTAAGCATATACTGCAGGAGTCTAGGGAACTCATTCAGTCTGTGAAGTACTTTCCAGGCAAGCCTGTGGGTCTGAGCACACATGTGCATGTGATCCCAGCGCTGGGGATGCTGAGACAGGAGGATGCCTGGGGCTTGCTGGCCTGCCAGTCTAGCTGAATTTGTCAGCTCCAGATTCACTGAGACACACTATCTCAAGAAATAAAGGGGAAAGTAATTGAGGAAGACACGTGATGTTGACCACTGGTCTCCACATGCATGTGCCCACTGACACCGTATGCATACATACACACACAGACACACAAAACCAGTAAACATACATGCATACACACAGAAAGTATTGTAACCTGAGTTAAATTTAAATTGCTTTTTGAATGCTCATTGCTAGCATAAAGAAACATAATTTTTAATGAACTGACTTATTCTGCAAACTTGAGAAATCTACTTAATAGTTCAAGTAGATTTTCCTGTTCTATTTGGGCTGTCTGTGTTTCAGGTCTGCTTTCAAGTCTGTTGGTTTTTTGTAGCCGTCTTTTGTATTGGCCTCACTACCTTGGTGAGGAGTTACAGTGCATAGGAAACATAACAACCCTTTGAGCCTTGTGCCCCAGCCTAGATGGGGATGGGAGAGGAACTTTTATATTTCATTCTATGTATTTTAGTATAATTTAAGTTTTTCCAAATAAAATATCGATATTAGTTCTGAAAAATGCTTGCTATTTTTCACTTTCTGTGTATATTGGCACTTTCTGTAACTACAGACAGGTATCTAACCTGTCAACTTCATTTTTTCACATCTGTTAAATGAGATAAGGATACAATAATTATGTATGATATATATGTATATCTGATATATACAATGATATATGAGATAATTATATGATGTATATTATACAAACAATACAAATATAAATAGGTATATCTAATATATAGATATGTATTATATACTTATCACATATAATGATATGATTACTGTTATTTTATACTTTTTCATACTTTGAAAGAAATGAGAAGGTAATAAAATTACATACATAAAATACCTGTATTTACCACACAGGGTAGATCTTTCTATGCTTTTTTTTTAATTCCAAAAAGACAGGAGATAGAACTGTGACACAATCAGACAAAGCTACATTTATTCTGTGGTTAATCCCTTTATACCTGTGGTTGATAGGACAGAGTAAGCACTCTGATTTGCATCTTCCATTTGAAATAATAGGACAAATTGATAGGACAAAATATAGTACCGTTAGAGTTCTATACAGTTCTAGCAGTGTATATAGCCCATAGTACGGTCATAGTTTTATACCATAAATGTAAAATCTCAACACAGAGCTGGTGCACAAGGTAACAGAGTGTCATGGAATCAGACATAGATGAATATGGCAGGGGGACAGGCTTGTGCCAGGACAGCTTTTGAAATTTTGCTTTATTTTCACAGTTTTGTGTCAAGCTCTGAGGTCTGTAATTTTTTTTTAGGAGAAAATCTAATGATTGGTTCATCTAAGCTTAATATTAAACTAGTATTCAAGGAGCCTTTAACCTCCTAGACTGTCTCACTTTCTGTACTTTCTGAAAGGAGCCAAGTAGAGTTTGTTTACTATAATGTATTGGAGTAGAGGCAGTGGATCTGCATCTACACATCAGCATTTGGCTCTGGAATGAAGCCTGGGGACTCTGTCAGCATGGATCTGAGCCAAGTCAATGCAGTGACATGGTCTGCAGCAACCTGGTAGATCGGTGTTTGTAACGGGGAGATGTGAGACACACACAGACTCTTCAAGTGGGAGATACATCCCTTGCAAACTCTGTGGGAACTGTCCAGCTTCACCTCCAATGATCACTCTGCCTGCCTCACCCCACAGAAACTCATGACAGGCAGAGAGATCAAAAGACTGAATCTGGGTGTTTCAGAAAAAATCTTAGACCTTCAAAGCCAGAAGGCTTCTCTCCTATTAGTTCTAGATGCTCTCTGCAACTAGCCTGCTTTAAGCAGCATAATAGACTTCACACGGCAATTAATGAATTGCTCCTGTAAATGCTGCATACTAGAACGAAAAGCATCCAGTTTGAGGACATCTGGGAACGCGGTGAGTACCTTGGTTTCCAGGATCTTGGTGAGGTAGTCCAGCCCTTGATTCTCCTTCAGTGTCACCCTAGCCTCCTTGTCACACGTGATGACACCCAAGGTTTTGAGAGCCAGCAGCTGGATAATGGGGTACTCTGACTTCAACAGCTCCAATATTGGAGGGATTGCATTTAGCTCTTGAAGTGTACTCCGACACTGAAAATCCTGCCGCAAAATACAAATGAGCGTATCAGTCATCTCTACAACAAAACGCAATCCCCAGGATAAAGAGCATCTATTGGTATGTTATAGTTTCCCCATCTTTTGTTTCCAGATTCCAAAATAGCTCATAGACAAAAGAAAACTGTTGGGCTAGAGAGTTGGCTCAGCGATTAAGAGCACTGACTGCTCTGCCAGAGGTCCTGAGTTCAAATCCCAGCAACCACATGATGGCTTACAACCATCTGTAATGGGATCCAATGCCCTCTTCCAGTGTGCATCTGAGACAGCTATAGTATACTCATATAAATAAAAAATAATTAAAAAAATAAAATTGTTAATGAAAAGTAACACCATATTTATTTATACAGACATTGTCAACAGGAACTCAACATCATCTATGACCTGTGGGGTTCATGTTGCTGCAAACTTCTATAAATGGTCTTACATTAAAATATATCCATAATACAATTGCTTTCATGCTGATACACTTTTTCAAATAGTAGTTGATAAATAATGGCATGAATTCTTTATGTTCCTGAGATTGTTTGTGAAATAGCTGCAGTGTTCATGTGTATGGAAATTTATAACAAGATTTTGGTCAAATGCATGACCTTGACTTAAGACACACATGATCTTAGAGAATCAGTTACATGTGAAGAACCAGTCCTGGTAGCAGTCATTAGGCAAAGGAAATTGTATGGAACAGTGGAGAAAACTGCCGAACTCTGACTACTACTAAATCATGAATTTTTAAAAATTCAAATGTAATTAAAATAGCATTAAGGGTGAAAAAGGAGCTGGGGACATGGCTAAGTCAGTTGAATATTTGCCACTTAAGCCTGAGAAGATGGGTCTGGACACCCAGAACCCATGTAAAGAAGCCAGGCTTGCAGCATGACTGTATTCTAGCTTCAGGGAGACAGACTAGGTGGATTCCTGGAACTTAGTGGCCAGCCAACTGATCTTCATCCTCATATTCTGGTGAGTGAGAGTCCCCAAAAGAGAAGCTAGAGAATAACTGGAGAGGACTGGACATTGATCTCTGGCCTCCAAATTCACATGCACAGATGTGCATACACCACCATAAACATAAACATGTATGTACAACACACACATACACACACAGACATATACACACACATAGACACACAGAGACATATACACACAGACATATACACATACATAGATACACACACATACACACACACAAACACTATGGGAAAGCCTCCACAGTCACCTTAGCTTTTCTTCCTCTTTCAACTAAGCTCTAAATATTCAGCTTTCTTCAGGCATAAAATGAGTGGAATAGTTTCCCCCAGGAGCTCAGAATATGACTATATTTGGAAAGAGAGTCACTGCAGATGTGATTTGGCAAGATGGAGTCATCCTGAAGTACAATGGGTCCTTTAATGGTGTCCTTATAAGGTAGGGGAAATGTCCTCCTGAGGATGGAGATGACAGAGGCAGTCTAGAGTGCTGGCTACCAGAAAAAACTGGGCAATGAGGAATGGTTCTGCCCAGTGCTTGGAGGACAAGTCATGATAACATAGAAACTCTGAACTTCTAGACCCAGAACTGACTGTTGTTTTGAGCCACTCAGCATGTGGCATTTAGCTTTAGTGGCCCTAATATCTCCTTAGTCCCCAGTGCTTCTGATATGAAGAACCATAGAGGGAATGCTCCTTATTTCCACTTAAAATGAAAAATAGAACACAACCATAAGGAGTCATGAGATTAAAACCACAAATCCATGGATAGAAAGTTTTAAGTCCGCTGAGTGAATTGGACAGTGTTAACGGACAACTACGGACAATACAAAAACCATCCCAGAGACAAGCCTGTGAGCGCTCTTGTGAGAGGGTCTCTGGATTGAGATAGCTTCAGGGATTATCTTGACTGCAGTAACTGATGTGAGAACACACATCTTAATTTTCCGTGGGACCACTCCCTGGGCGGTGGATCATGTTCTATAAGCAATGGAAGATGTTAGCTGAGCACGGGAATTCGTTGCTCTCTGCTTCCTGACTGTGGATCTGAGGTGACCAGAAACTGCAAGCTCCTGGTGACCTTAATTCCCAGCCACAGTGGAGTACATACTCTTGAATTATGAGCTAGAAACAACATGTTCTCCCTTAAGTTACTTTTGTGAGGATATTTTATCACAGAAACAGAATAGTAAGCTGGGATGGTGAGGGAGAGGCTAGGAGATTGGAACAGCAGACAGCAGAAAGCGGTTGGACTTCCTCAAGAGGATCCCTGTTTCAGAAGCATGAGGATGCCATGTTGCCAGGACCAGCTGAGGCTGAGAATGTTTTCTGTGCCTCTTTCCATCTCACTGCCTAGAAACTGTCTCTCGGTCATCTCCCCTTCCCCTCACGCATGCTGCATCTTAAGATTTCAGCTTACTAGGCAAATTTGGTTGTTGTAATGAATCCCAAGCAGAAAAAGCAGCAGGGTCAGCAGGTAAGTAGCTCTAAACAAGTGGTTCTTATCCTGTGGGTCCCCACCCTCTGAGGGTCAAAAGACCCTTTCATATTGCATATCAGATATCCTGAATATCAGATATTCACATAACAGTACCAAAATTACAGTTATGAAGGAGCAATGAAAATAATTTTATGGTTGTGGGTCACAGCGTTAGGAAGGTCGAGGGAGAACCACTGCTCTAAACTGCCCTGTTGTGTGGGTGAGGACAGGCCACAGGGAACGGCGCAGTGGGAACGGCGCAGTGGGGAGTGGCGTGTCAGCTATTCTCTACTTTATAGGAAAGTATCCTGATAAGAGGGCGCTTTGCTGCTGGGAATAATGAATTGCACTGAGCAGCCTCCGGCCAGGTTTTCACCAGTGAACCGTCCGAAGCTTTGGCCATTGGCTACCTAATTCTCTGAGCTTATCGGGACTGCCCTAGGGGCTGGTTTTCATGAATGAGAACTTCTAGAAAGAAGCTGTGTCTGCAAAGTCTGATGTTATAGCATCAGTGATGTGAGAGGCTGGAACACTGCAGGTTCACAGCCTGATTACCTTACCTTGTGTTAGTTCTGGCTTCTTGAACAGTCGATCCATGCTTACCCGTGTCAGAACTAACAGGGTGATAGATACAAATCTTTTGGAATCTCTTACTCTAGCATATTATAAGTTCCTACCCACCCAAAGCTAAAAACTACTCCAGGTGCCCTCAGCCCATGGGGAGATTCCCCTATCTTGCTGTAACTGCACCTATGGTGGGCCCACAGTGTGTTTTAAATGTGCCTTGGTTTGTGATTTTCTTTACTCTGCTTCCTGTAAAACCTCCTGAACCTACTTCCACCTGGGGACATGGGACTCCCTATTTTCCAGGCCAAGGTTACTCAATCTTGACCTTAGAATAAGCTTTCTCATTTCATTTGAGGTGAGAGCTGTGTTTTTTGTTTGTTTGTCTGTCTGTTTGTTTGTTTGTTTGTTTCGTCTCTTTCCAGGTTTGACATGAATTGTACATTTCCCATTTCAAAACAAACCCAGTGGATTCAGATGAATCCCACCTTAATTTGCATGCCATTTTTTTTCTTTTAAAACCAAAATACGTTTCTTTTCTTGTGGTAGATAATTACTTATAAAAAGACATCTACTTGAAGTTTCCATTATTGTTTTCTGAGTGATTAATACTAGATGAGAAAAATCATGAGCAACTGATGAGTCTTAACAGTCTTTTCCTTGTTAAAGAAGACAATGCCATAACAGGCTTCTGAAGTTACTTTATGTGTATGTCTGTTTTGTCAACATGTCTGTATAGCATGTGCCCACAGAGACCAAAAGAGGGCATCAGACCTCCTTGAACTGGAGCTGCAGATAGTTGTGAGCCACCATGTGGCTGCTATGAACTGGTCCTGGGTCCACTGGAAGAGAAGCCAGTGCTCTTAACCTCTGATCCATCTCTCCAGCCCCATCCCTTACGACTGGCTTTTACCCAAATATTATTTTTTAACAGTGTTGAGGCTAAATCTCAGAGCATCCTGCATTTAGCCTTAAACACCAAGTTGTAGTAACATCGAAACGCTGTTTAGAAGTTAGCCTTACCTGTACCAAGTTGTAGATGCATTCAATAGAATTCTTCTTCACATCTGGGTCTGAGCTGCTCAGCAATCTGATGAGCGGTTCCAGTCCACCATGCTCAAATATCTGTACTTTCCCTGTGTACTCTACAGACATGTTCGCGAGACAAAGGCTAGCAAACTCATGGATGACCACTTCTTCTGTACATCACAAATGAAGGAGACAACCTGTTAGCTCTTTGCAGAAGCTCTACTTTACAATCAGCCTTGAGGGGTGTGTATGTAATGATGACACACACTTGTGATCCTATCCATTTGGCAGGCAAGGGCAAGAGGTTCTACTGTCCCAGTGCTGTGGGATAGAGTGCAGTTGTGAAGTACTCTCTGGACACAAGCAAATGCCTGGACTCGATTTTAGTGGCATACACACTCGTGTGTGTGTGTGTGCGCACACACACACACACACACACACACACACACACGGCGGGGATGAAAAACAAAGGTCCACAAATCTTACTCACATCACACTTTCAGCAAAAACTGAGCTGTGGTTTGTAAGATTATAATGACAATTCACAGCTGGTGGTTCATAAGTTCTTTTCGATGTGTTTAATAAAATGTAAAAAGAAATTAGTTTCATTTTGGAAATAAATGTAGGATGTAAGGTTACCTTCCGGGGAGAGCTGAGCAATCACGGAGTTCATAACTTCTAACTCCCTCAATAACTTTTTAACATCACCTACAAAAGAAGAGACCAAATATGAACGTTTGTTAAAAATAATAGTGGCAATATAACAAGGAGGTGGCAGGTCTCACATGCAGGTCAGTTTACGCCGCTTGAACACCATCTAGCCTCTGCCTCTTCATCAACACTAAACATGGTGACAGCAGAAGTGCCAGTCACTTAGTCTCTTCATTTTGAGATTTTTTTTCTAAGTTTAATTTTCATAAGCTTGTACAGAATGCAGACAATTTTTTAGTGTATTTTAACTGATATATCCTGATTTCTTACATTCCATTTATAGGAGATGTCAAAAGTCCTTAAAAATGTATTGGCATTTGAAGTTAACTTCCATGTGGTCTCTGTTAGGCTAAGACTGGCCTGCTTCTTGCTGATTTAACTCCAGCTTTTTGAGGAAAAAGAAAGATATTTCTGTTTTTCAGTTTTGCAACTTTTCTGTCTAACTCTTTTATCTGCAAGGATAGATTAGCCCTGCTGGAATTGGAGGAAAGGTCACAGAAGCATAAATGCTTGGATGAATTCGTCCTTATTAATTGCTGAATAGGTTTGGCATTCTCTGAGCCCCTTTTCCTGGGGAATTCGGAGGTGTGGCTTTTCTTCAATGTGTCAAAACTTCTGATTTCTCTGTTTCTGTTACAAGTGGTTGAAGGTCTAGCAAATGGAAAGTAGCCTTTGACTGTGGCCAGACTAGCGCGATGTCCTGAGGTGTGGGCAATGGGAAGCAGAGGAAATCCTGAATGAATGTGTGTTATTGATAAGGACCCCAATGCCTCATGGGAATTGACAAAGCCTCCCCTGCGTCAGGTTCAAGGAATTGTCAAAGTCCTCCTGTGTGAATGTTAACAGGGTTTACAGAAAGCATTAGCTACAGCTTCCTAGAGACTGCTTCCCTTCAAAGACCTCCTATGAAACTGACTCGCCTGGCTCTCTGAGCTGTACATAATAAATCGACAGAGGTTCTGGATTCCTTGGTGGTATTTGCTGCTCTCCATCAGAGTAAGTACAGCCTGTCTGATCCCAGACTTTCTGTACGTATGTGTGTCTTAGAATTTTATTGCTATGAAGAGGCACATGGTGACTCCTTTAAAGGAAAGCATCTACTTGAGGCTGGCTTATGTCTCAGAGGTTCAGTCCTTTATCATCATGGCAGGAAGCATGGTGGCATGCAGGCAGACATGGTGCTGGAGAGGTAGCCCAGAGTTCTATATTTGGATCCAAAGGCATCAGGAAGAGACAGTCAGCCACTACTAGGCCTGGCTTGAGCATCTGAGACCTCAAAACCTGTCCCCAGTGACATACTTCCTCCAATAAGGCCACACCTACTCTAACAAGCCACACCTTCTAAACCGGAACTCCCTATGGGCATATGGAGAGCATTTTTAGTCAAACCACCACGTTTGTCAACTTTTCATCCCTACATGGACTCAGTCAGGTTTCCAGGCCCAAACTGTAATCGATACAGCAGAAGATGTCATTTACGGTCCAACAGTTGGTTTTTAAAACGCATTCTCTCCACTGATTGACAGGCAACAGTCTCGTTGTGATACTTAGACTCCGGCACGGTTCTGGGAACCAAATCCCATGCATCCTTTCCTAGCAAGTGCTGTTTTGATGCCAGTGTGCATACTTCAGAACAATTTTTGTGACAACTGTACTAAAAGTTCCTTATTTTTCTGTGCTTTAAAAAAAGCCTATCTATGATTTCTGGAATTTTAGATATCCAAACGCTTTCATGTATATAACAGCTTTATGCATTTATGCACTTCAGAACTCTTCAAGGTGTCCATGACGGTAAGGTGAACCACAGTAGTGCCTGCGCGCTCTCCCATTGCTTTCTCTCTGTGTGATTGGCAGTCACACAAAAGGCCATAGCTGCATGTAACTTGCAGCCTCAGGTTGACATCACACCTTTTTTTGTCCAACCAAGCTGACAGTTTTCACCAGAGAGTCTCATGCCAAAAGATGTAGACCAAATGATCAGAGACAGGTAGGAGCCACGATGGGTCCATCCCATCTGCCAACCCATTCCTCCTTGCTTGATGGAAGCTTCTCGTTCAATGCAGCTCTGTGACCCGGTGACCTAATTGTTGGATGTATTATTCTTTTGACATTGGATTGTTCCAAGAGTTTACTTTCTTTTTTTTTTTTCTTGAGGTTAAATCAGCAAAAAATAAAGGGCAAGCTGCTCAAAATGCAGTATTAGTCTGTGTTCCTTCCTTTTCAACTGTGCGTTTTTTCCACTATGGCAACTGGCTGGAAATGCTGACCCATGCTGGGGTTGGGTGAACCATGTCTGACTAAGCAGGGTGCCACCTATGATTTCTGGTTGAGGCAGATCTGCCAGCGACTTTCATACCTGCTCTAACTTCATCAAATCTGTTTCAATTGTATTAACTTTTTGGACAGGGCCTCACTTTGTAGTCCCAGGTAGGCTAGAATTCATTATGGTAGCTAGGTCAAGCTCACTGCAATTCCTCTGCCTCCACCTCCCCTGTGCTGACGTTACAGGTGGGCACCGCTCTGTCAGACTTGACTGCTTTCTCAACCACCACATGCTGGTTTTACCATCTAATTCATGCTTGACCTTCCACCTGTTTGCAGCACTATCTATCTGGGTGGCTCTAGTGACCCAAGGTGCTGCTTTCTGAGGTTGCCTGACACTGATATGGGGTTTCTGGTGAATGCTCTGGAGCTGACGACAATCACTGCATCTGCTATGTGCTCTCAACAAATTAAATATAAACTGGTGGGAGAAAGAAGGGGGCAGCAGCTGTGTTTTGGATGAAAAAGAAGGTCCAGCAAAGTAATTTCAATGTCTATTTGAATCACCTTAGTTTGACATAGACACACAGTCAGTAATTTCCAGAAGAGGAGGAAGGAGGAGGAGGAGGAAGTGGAAAAGGAAGAAGAAGGGAAAGAAAAGGCAGGAAAGAGGAAGAAGGAAAAGGGGAGGAGGAGGTAAGAAGGTGAAGGAGGAGGTGGAAGAGGAGTGGAGGAGGTAGAGGAGGAAGTTGTGAAGGGGAGCTCTGTCTCTCACAAGAAGTTTCAGCAGCCAGGATTCTGGTAAAACATCAATTCATCTGCTGTGAACACAGTTGCTCCCTGAGTATGAAAGTGGCGGGAAGGCACGGGTTTCTAAGGAGCATCCATTGTTGCTGTGAGACACACAATGCTGTAACCGAGCAATGTGACGGTGTGATCCTTTACAAACTAGCCTGGAGGCATGACTCCTTAGGGTCCAGAGTCTACTTGCTCATCTCTATACAAGTTTTCTAGGACACTCGTGGTAAGTGGAGTTATAGCCGTGAAAATGTTGATTCTTCTGAGAAAAGGAGACTTTGCTGAACAGCTGAGGATGCCATGCATTAACTACATCATCAGATAACAAAGCAATTAATTCAAACAATGGCCTTTTTCCTATCTAATCCATGGAATCGTTACATCATCATAGGTCTTCACACCAGATATGTATTCAGGATCTGTCATCCTTAATTATCAGAGCAGAGAGCCAAGTACTCACTGGAACCCTGAGGGCAGCAACCCTCTCCTCACTAGACAAACAGATGGCCTGTGTCCTCCTAGCACAGATCAAACCCAGCCTGTAGGAAGGTCCCAGAGAGCCCCTCACTTAACGCACACAAGTGAAAATGTTTCTTTAAAACTTTTAATTTTTTTTCTAATTGTGTGTGTGTGTGTGTGTGTGTGTGTGTGTGTGTGCCCACGTCCGTGTACAGACACAAGAGGAGAACAGAGGCCATAGATCTTCTTTAATCTGGAGTTGTAGGCAGTTATGAACCACTTAGTATGGGTGCTGGAAACCAAATTCTGGCCTCTGCAAGAGCAGTATGTACTCTTAACTACTAAGCTATCCCTCCAACCCCTAATTCTTAATAAATTAGGGTCACAAAATCTTCTAGAAGTCCATCAGATACAATTTATACTTCCTGAGCTGAGAATTTTCGCCAACAATATGGAGAGTTTCTCAAGAAATAAATACCTTATATGTTACATGTTAGACGAATGAACAAATAAGAGAAATAAAGAACAAAACAAACAGAAAAAAGTCATTGAAAATCTAAACATCAGTGCATATCATACATTGTCTGGTTAGGGACAGGTAGAGAAAAATCCACGCTGGGCACTGGAGAGGCCATGGCAAGGGACAAAATTCATTCTCCATTAAGAGCACCATTGAAGTTTTGTGTAGTTACAAAGTTGTTGACTCAATTTATTTTTGAAGCTTTTTCCCAAGTTACAAAGTTTGTGATTCAAAAACTACACTGAAACAACAGAGAAGAGACTTATGCCTGGACAGACACATCCTCTTCACAGTCACAGACTGCTGCTGTTGGCTTGGCTCCCCCAAACAACTGTTCTAAAAGCCAGAAGATTATTTTAGCCAACACAATAATGCTACACTCCTAAATATATAAAAATATTTGAATCAAATAATAGATCTGAGTCAAGAGTAAATACAACTAATTTTTTTAATACTAGCAATAGTCAGTTCTAAAAAGACAGTTTATCAAAACACTACTGTGGGTTTCATCCACTAGGAAATGGATATGAAGCCTTAACTGACATGTGTGCAGGCACACAGCCACCTGTAATTCCAGCTCTAGGAGCTCTAGCCCTCTTTTCTGGCACCCACAGGCACTTGCACTCACATGCAGATACACACACTTTCAACAAACACATCTTTAAAAAAAACATATGAAACCATTAGTTACACTGTATCCCCCTCCCTTTGCTAATATCATAGTCGGCTTAAATAAAACTTAGACAAATCCCTTAAAATTAAACTCAAAAGAGGGAGAATTTGTTCATTTCGAAACATTGTTACTTACTGTTAGAAGCCAGAATACCAAAGATCATCATAGCGTTTCTTCTTACAATTTTGTCTTCGTGGGTGAGCAGTTTGGTCAAAGGCTCCACAGCTCCAAGTTCAAGGAGAGTTGCTTTATTCTCCTCACCTGACACCACAGGTAAAACAAAACCATGAGTGAATGCCTTCCAGCTCCCAGGAGCTTTGACCTGTGCTACTCCACTCTCTTGTTTGCCCTTTATATCCTTCTTTGCTTCCTCTCAGAAAAAAACCTGCGGGTTCCAGCACCCTGTATATCCACTGCTCTCTCTTCCCTTGATGTTCACAGGCTCATCCTCAGCTCTGAACTCACAACAGGCCAGCTCAGGGTGGTATCCTAATATTGTCATAACGTCCCAGACACTCATGCTTCTCAGCCTTTAAAATTTGTGGGGTTTTTTTTAATTTTTATTTTATATGAATATGTGTTTTGCTGCATATATGTCTGTGAACTGTGTGTGTGTGTGTTTGTGTGTGTGTGTGTGTGTGTGTGTGTGTGTGTGTGTGTGTGTACAGTACCTGCATAAGCCATAAGAGGGCACAAACCCTGGAATTGGAGTTATAGCCAGTGGTGAACCACCAGATGTGAGGTGAGTGCTGGGAACTGGGCCCAACTCCTTTATAACTGCAGCAAGTGCTCTTGACTGTGAGTCCATCTCTCTAGCCCCTAGATCATGCTTTTATCCAAAAAACAAACAAAAAAACCCAAAAAACAAAAAAACAAAAACAAAAAAAAACAAACCAAACTGGTGTCTTAGTTTCTTATAGATACTTTAATTGACTCCACAAAGTCTATATCTGAAAATAGTGAAGTTTTTATCTTTGGGTCAGAAAGGTAAAAGTCTGAAATAGACCTCCACAGGTAAAAGCAAAGTAATTGGCAAGGTGATCTATGTTTCTTTTGAGAGCTCCATGAGAGAAAACATTTCCTCTCCTTGGTCTTTCTTGGGAGTGGGGTGAGAATGGAATCCAGGACCTCATGAAAGCTAAGCAAATGCTAAACCACTGAACTGTACTTCGTTTGGTCTGTGTGCTGTTTTTTCTCAGCATTCCTTGGCTTGTGGGAACCTTCCACCCTCAAAGTCACCAACTTCATATTTCTGGCCTGTGTCCCCACCACATCTCTGCCCCACCCTTTCAGCAATCAGGAGCTCTGTGACTGTGTTGCCCTCGCATGGAAATCACCTCATCTCAAAGTCGGTTGATTAGCAACAATTATGCCTGAAATCTTATTTCTCCTAGCCAGGTAATGGCATATATTTACAGCTTCTGAAGGTCTTGTGTTGATATGTTTTATGTATTTTTCTGCCTATTTCATAGGATAGAATTCCTTGATTAATTTTTCAAACAAATTGTGGGGTCTTGCCCTAAAACTCAGTTGTTGTATTTAACTTGCTGATGTTTTCTTTACAAATTCCATACCCACGTTCAAGAAGCACACAGAGTTGAAGAGTGCCTTGCTTTCTCTTTTTACCAGTTCATGGCTTATGCTTCCTTTTTATAATTGTTTTCTGTTCCTTTAATTTCTTTTCAGATATCTATTATATTTATTACTGACTTTGGGTTTAATATTTCCTTTACCATTGCCCTTTCTTAAAAAGGAAGCTGAATCTACTGGTTTTAAATTAAAAAAAAATTATTTGTGTGTGTGTGTGTGTGTGTGTGTGTGTGTGTGTGTTGCATTTGAGGGTATGGACATGGATAAAAGTGAGACACACATGGCTTTTACATGAGCCCCAGGGATCCGAACTCGATCCGCATTTTAGCCACCAGTACACCTTCCTGACCCCAAACTTTGCTTTCTAACATGGAACAATGTATTTTTATCTAAATGCTCATTTAACCACGTTCTATAGATTAATTTCTACTTTTATTCCCTGTTTTCTTTCACTCATGAGCTGCATAGCAAGGTGTTGCTTGCTAGAATGTTGGCTATTATTGATTTCTGGTGTAATTCCTCTATGATATGGAGATACATTTTGAGTAGTTTGGAATCCCTTGAAATTTATTTAGTCTTGTTTTGTGTCCCAGAATGCAGTTTTCTGAGGTGAATATTCTGTAAGTTACTCCTGAGAAATAATGTTCACTCCAGATTTCTCAGAGAGAAGTCAATACAGATTAAATTCATTAATATTGATGGCCAAATCTTCCATATATTTAGACTTACTGTCTGTTCATTCTTTCATTTATTGAGATAAAGGTCTTGAATCCTCTTGCTGAGAAGAGCACCTGTGGATGCTAATCTTTCCTCAAAATACCAGCTTTATGCATTTGGAGTGTCCTCTATTTGGTCCATGGTTACAGAAGATTTTCTGCAGCCTTTAAATTATTTGACCTCCTTATCACAATCAAACGACCTCTGGCTCCTTTGACTGTTTATTTTTCTTATATTAATATAATCACTCCATGTTTATATTGATTAGTCCTTTCATGAGATATCTTTTTACCTTTTATTTGTGCTTTAATATTCTAAGAGTCTTTACTGAAGGCAGCATACAGTTTGGTTTTAATTTTTAGTTGAGTACAACAATCTCTCCCTGTTGATCATTTAAATTTTATTTGAATGGAATTTTATTCAGCTGTAAAGGAAGATGAAATTACAAAATTAGCATGAAAATGGGTGGTAAAGCCGAGGCTACTAGGAAAGGGCCAATGTGCCTGGGCAAACGAAGGCTGTGAGGGAGGGGGTGAGGAAGAACAAAGTGGAAATGGAGAAGCCTGGGGCTAAAAGGGTCCTGTGGGGAAGGGAGCAGGGGGTGGGGGTGGGGCAGCATTCAGCTTAACCCTTTATGTCAACATTGTACACATGCCTATTTGTTTTAGACTTTGGGTTATGATCCAATGCAAGTTTATCTAACTGCTCTTTTTGCTTCTATGGCATTTATTCTTGTCGGTTGATTGGATAAATGAGCACCTGGGATGTATGCTGTATATATGGTACTACATAGAAACGAGATAGAAAGATAAACGGCAGAAGAACAAACCTTTCAAAGCAAACTTATAGATGGCTTCACAGGCTTTGGCTAAGATGTCTTCCTCTGGAGACTTGAGCATCAGCACCACAGTGGCCGCTTTTTTGCTTTCAATCATGAGTGGGTCAAACTGAAATATAAAAAAAAGAAAAGTAGTCAGATTCATGTAAATGTAGCATCAAAATGAACAGTGACTTAAAATTTAAAAAGACTGCAATCTTGCAAAAGGATGTGGTCACTGCCCAGCAGGTGTGCTACAAAGTTCCTATTTAACAAAGAAATCATCGGGGCTGGAGAGATGGATCAGTGGTTAAAGGCACTGACTGCTCTTCCAGACAACCCAGGTTCAGTTTCCAGCACCCTTATAGTGGTTTACAACTTCTGTAATTCCAGTTTCCAGGGGATTTGATGTTTTCTTCTGGCCTTGGGGGCACTGCATGTATGTAGTATACATGTAAGTGAAACACCTGTACACATAAAGTGCATGCACATACATGGGAGATCAAAGGACAACTCACAGGAGTGGGCTTTCTCCTTCTGTTTTGTGTGTCCTGGGAATTGAACTCAGGTCATCAGGCTTGGTGGCATGTACTTTTACCTGCAAATGCCTTCTGATGGATTTTGTAGGACAGGATTGTCTCAACTGTGATCCAGAGCTTCTGTATCTGAACACCCATGTAAAAAAGATTATTCCGGTAGTGACTGCCTACAAAGCCAGGTCTGAGGATGGGGGAGGCAGACCCAGGAGGAGCCCTGGGAACTTCTTGCCAAATCAATGCACTACAGGCTCAGTGACAGACCTGTCTCAAAAAATAAAGGTGAAGAGTGATTGGGAAAATACCGGGTGTTGACCTCTGGCCTCCAAATGTGTGAATAACACATGCTCACTCATCAGGACACAAATCTATGGCTTAATGGCAAGTCTGTGTTTAATGTTACAAGAAAATGCCATGTTTTCCCAAAGTAGTTCTACTGTTTTGCAGTGCCATGATCCCTGTAGCTGTGTGCAGCACAGTGTGTCTGCTTCGTTAGGCTTTCTTAATGTGTCTCTGCAGTGCTTCAGAGGCCATAGATACTGATGTAAAAGTGTCGTGTTTATGTATTTCATCTTTATGCTATTGCCCCTCCATGTTTTTAAAAATTTGTGTTAAGTGAACAACATTGAAGACAATCTTCTTCTCTAAAAATGAAATGCTTATAATTATGAAATCTCCATGCTTTTCTTCAATAAAAGTGTTTGTCCTGTAATTATATTTGTTCAATACATAGGCACTTTCTTATGATTAGTGTTTGCATGATATGTATGCCTTTCTGTTTTCTCTCTTAACTTATACTATCCTTAAATATTTCAAACATTTCTTGAGTCTTTTCCTTAAGTTTGACCTTCTCTATCAATAATCTAGTATGATTATTGATATGGTTGATATCTATTGACCGTCTGCTATCTGCCTCTAACTTCTCTTTTCCCTGTCTTTTTTGGTAACTGAATTTTTTTTTTAGTTTTCTATTTTATTTCCTTTAATGGCTTTATTGATTGTTTTCCTGATATGGGTCATATATTTCTCTTTTATATTTTGGATGTTTAATTATTTTTATTGGCTACATTAACATCGTGAAAACTATATAGTTGATCCTTTTCCTTGGTAATGGGGATGGAGGGACCTTAAAGAATATTGGATTTTGCTCTGCCAAGCACTTATCCTCCATCTGGATCAGCTCTGTCTATTTCAAGCCCATTTTTAAACCTTGCTAAGACAAATCCAGGAGCATCTTTACCACAGAGAAAAGCTAGACATACTATAAAGGCACAGCATTTCTGGGGGCTAATTTTGACCTAGAAATTCAATAAGACTCTCTTATCAAAATCATGATTCCCAGACTTGTGTGAGATTTAAAAGCTATTCCATCTGCAGCCTTTTCGTACTTTGTCTTTGCTATTTGTGTCATGTATGGTTCTGCCCAGACAGCTGAGAACTTAAAGTCTCCAGGGACCATTAACCAGACTTCTCTGCTGTTGGCTTTTCTCTGAGCTATAGCTGCCAATGAGAAGTTCCCAACTAAATCTCTCTTCTTTTGAAACCAAAACCATACTTTCTTTAGATCCTATTCACTGTCTGCACTTTTATAGCCAACACCATAATGAAATACACTTTTTCTCTATTTTCTACTGGCTGCACACATCCAAGCTGAACTTAACCTTCAGGTAACCACTTTTAAGGTTACCACAGCTACTGCTATGCTGCCTGCCACCACAGCGACCACCATGACACCTGCCACCACAGCGACCACCATGACACCTGCCACCACAGCGACCACCACGACACCTGCCACCACAG
>NW_021604604.1:3483166-3502503 GCF_004785775.1 Grammomys surdaster
CCACCATGACACCTGCCACCACAGTGACCACCATGACACCTGCCACCCACCATTCCCTGAAAATTTCATTTCTCTCCTTAGTAACAGCTGAAGCTATGGGACTCCATGTTTTGTTGGGCCTCCTGAGTTCAGTCTGTTGAGTTAAGGTGGCTTATCTGGGTACTGTCTTCTGAGATCAGGAAACCTACACCATCAACTGGCTTCAAAGGGTACATTCTGCTACTGAGATCACAGGGAAGGGGGTCCTGAGTTTGTTGCACTTTTGCAGGGCTCCCTGTCTGCCTGCCATTGTACTGTACTCCCTGTACCCCTGTCTCTTTCTCTTCCCCTCTCCCTCTCTTCCCCTTCTCCTTCTCCCCCCTCTCCTTCTCTCCCTATCTCCCTCTCTTCCCCTCTCCCTCTCCCCTCTCTCCCTCTCCCTCTCTCCTTCTCCCTTCCCCTCCCTCTCTGGGAGGTATGTATTTGTTAGCATGAGCACATCTGGAGTCCAGGGTTTGACATTAAGTGTCCTTTACTAGTCATTATTAGTCATTTTCACCTTCTGTCCCTTCTCCCTCCCCCTTTCTTTGGAAATAGGTCTCTTCTTTATACCTGAAGTTCATCTGTAACTACACTGCCTGGCCATTGAGCTTCAGGGAATCTCCCTGCCTCCCCCTCCTCCAGTGTCTGTCTCCTACCCAGTACTGGAGTTTTGGAATAGAGTGGCCATGTCTAATGCTTCTGTGGGTTCTGAGACTCTGAACTCAGGTCCTCATGCTTGTGAGTCATCACATACTGAGACATCTCTCCAGCTCCTTTTCTTGGGGGGAAGGGGGAAGGGAGTGGACATTAGATTCCACAATGTTGTCCAGATCAGCCTTAAACCCCCAAACTCAAGAGACCCTTCTGCTTCAGTCTCCAAAGTAGCTAAGTCAGCCCGTACAGCACTAAATCTAAATTAGTATTTGAATATTTTAAAGCTCCTCTTGTAAACACGTGACTAACGTGTGAGAATGTTATTGTAGCTGTAGTCTTTGAAGAGGTAGAGTACATCAGGATCCACTGGAACAAGAGTGATAAAAACTATTTACTCTCTCCTGGAGGTTTAGTCAACTCTCTGATATGTCACTGTGCCTTCCAGTCATCATTAGGAACAAGGCAGTCTAGATTATGAGAAGCATAAAGAAAGACGGAGGCCATAAGAGCTACACTCGAAAGAGCAGTTTTGTCGTAGAACCGCCAGTGCTTGGCAGACAGCAGAGGCACTTGAAGTGTTTGTTTCTCCTGCAGAACCTACAGCATTATGGTAATATTTTTTATTTAAAAAGGTGCTGAGAATAAAACGGTGGCTATAACCGAATGCCACACTACTGAATAAATAATGCCAAGCTGTAATCACACAGCCCATCTGCTTCCCCACGAGGTCATCAGTCAGCAGCAAGCTTGTTGTGAAATCACAATGTCATGCTCTGTATAAAAGGAACGGTGCGCCAAGACTACAGACAGAAAGAATGAAAACAAGAAGCATCCTGGCTGAGCTCTGCTTTGAAAGGCCCGTCTGCTGAGAGACCAGAGGCTCACAGAGACAGTCTCCAATCTCTGTGAAGGAAACACAACCGTGAGAAACCACTGTCTGGCAGAACCTGAGAGATCGCAACGGTCCTGCTTCTGCCTCTCCAACATGGCGCTCACAGGCCAAGCTTGCGTCCTTGGCTTTGCTCTTCGTTCTGCCTTTTCAAGACAGGGTCTCACTGTGTAGCCCAGGTTGGCCCTAAAGTAATGAGCCTCTTTCCTCGGGCTCTGGAGTGCTGACATTGTAGGAATACACCAGTGTACCCAATTCACATGGAGCTTAGTGCTGGACACTCTTCTAAGCACCTGAAGTTATCTAATGCCCATTGTTGGGAATGGGTATTGCCCCAAGGTGAGTATCATCACATCTTCCCTGTACCACACAGAGGTCTAGGAATGTACCCTACGCACAAATGCCCATAAGTGGATGCTGCGGTGTGGCTGCACAGCCTATAGCCTCAGTCACTGCGTATCTGCTTTATACTTAGAAATGCCTTGGAGAGTACTTCCTGTTAGACATTCGCTCACCCAGTCATTTCACAGGAACTCAGCATTTTCTTAAAGCACCACAAGCAACCACTTAGCCACATTTGAGGAGAAAGAAGACAGTTGGATCGGTCATTCAAGACATAACTTTCTCTGATTCTGTCACTTTCATGAGAAAAGAAAAGTAGATCTACAAACTACGTCTGCATATATCAATACCTCCCGGACCAATGAAAAGTTAGGAAAACTTCTGTTTTAACCATATCAATACTCTTCCTGCCTCTATTAACCCACTTTAATTAATAGTTCAACGATGATCGGAAACAAAAGTCACTGCCAGCTGTTTCTAGGGAATATATGCCAAGTAAATTACCACTGGTCTTGAGAAAATTTGATTCCATTAGCCATTATCTGTCTCTCTGTGACACTTGGTTATCACTTGCAATTTATAGAACAAACTTTAAAAGTATTTTTATTGCATTTGATGATTGTATGTTGGGGTGGGGGTGCATGCCACAGCTTATATGTGTAGACCAGAAGGCAATCTGCAGGATATCAGTACATAATATCTGTTCTCTCCTTTCACCGTGTAGTTCTTCAATATCAACTCCGACCCTGAGGTTTGGAGGCAAGTGTCTTTACCTGCTGAGCTATCTCACTAGCCCCAGGACAAATGTTTTATAAGCTTTGAAGAGACAGACCTTGAAAGTACCCCAAAGTTAAGATACTTTAATTGTGCTAAACCTTTAGAAGTTCTAGAAGTTATCAAGTGAAATGAGGATTGGCGAGGCTGGAAAGATGGCTCTGTGTTACACTCAGAGTCCTTATCCCCGTCGCAGAGGACCTGAGTTCAGTTCCCAGCATTCACGCTGGGTAGCTCTCACCTGCCTTTAACTCCAGTCCTAGGAGATCTGACACACCGTGGCCTTGCAAGTGCCTGCATGTGCGAGATGCACAGAAACTCACACAGAGAAAGAAAATAATAAACCCTTTAAAAGGAGGATTAGGTCTCTTAATGGGAACAGTTTTATTGGTGTTAAGTCCCTGGGGAAACAATAATAGACAAGGACCATTGGTGAACGTCTTACGTGTCTTCAGTGGACCCCAAGCTTAGTGTGAACTGAGAAAGGAAGACCTACATGCATGTGATTTTAACCCTGGGGCTGCATTCTTTCAAGTCCTCCACGTGTCTACAAAAAATTGGAGGACAGAGCACAGTATCAGCCAGACATTATAACATTGTAGGACATGTATTAGCACACCCTTTGTTTGTTAGCACTGTGGGCAGTGTGCCAGACAGATACCTCTATTGATTGTCAGTCCTTTGATTCTGATTCTAATTATGTTTGTTGCTAAGTACTGTGTTCATAAATTCCCTTAAAGGCACCAGCAGTGATATGGGGGTAAGAAGAACCTTATGACCCAATGAGTTAGGAGGGTCTGCCACATGCTAGAAGTATGTCTAAAGGCAACAGCCAGAATGAGAAAAGTGAAGGAACTGTCACAAACGCACACAGAATGCCTCTGCAAAGGTTTCCCAGATTAAGGCAGACAAAAAACTTCTATAGCTTTAGCCAGAACTGTACCATAAAGTGTCAAATACCTAAGTAGTCGTGTGTGTGTGTGTGTGTGTGTGTGTGTGTGCAAGAGAGAGAGAGAGAGAGTCGAGTCCTGGCACTAACATATTATTTACTGAATTATATGTCAAACACTGAGAACTTCATGTAATTTATAGTTTGACTTAATAATATTGTAATCCAAATGAGTCGGAGAGTGCTATTCCTATTTAAAGATAAATAAAACTGAAATAATTTGGCCAAATTTGGCAACTTGGTCAAAGTAATTAATACAGTTCACAAAGAACTATGCTGATACAAAGCTTCCAACCTTGACTGTAACACTTTGGTCTGGAGGGTAACTTTTTGCAGTACTTTCCGATTTCTGCAAATTTGGAAATCCCTCATTTCTATATGTATTCTGTTTGATGACAAACTCACCAAACATGTGTTTTGAAATGAGACTCCAAAATAAAAATCATCAACAATCATTTTCCATTGTAACACAATCTTTCAGTAATTGATTAAAGTCAACTGATAAGCCATGCATTTAGGAGCAAAAGGGGGTTATATAAGAAGCTGTGTTTACGCTCAGTATTTGAAAGAGAAAGAGTTGGTGATCCCAGACTACTTTCTAACTGGGAAATACAATGTGGGCTATCTCATGTCCAAGACCATCAGCAAATACCATACACAATATGTGCGAGCTGTAGCATAACTTCTCATTATTTTTTTAAACTTCCTGGATAAATCGTATCAACTAGAGGCCAGTGAATAGAAACTTGCCGTATTTAAAAGAACACAATGAAACTATGTATCCATTAACTAGACTGTAAACATGCTATCTACAACTAGAAGAGCTAGTAATCGCTAATTGCGCTAATTATGTAATGACAACGCTGTAAATGTTTGTTTATATACTGTTAGGTTTCTCTGACTAATATCATTAGTCAGACTTTGGACGTCTGCCACCATGCATTCATGTATACCATGGGACATGCCAAACTCTTGGAACAATTTATTTTGAAAACTGCTGGTTAAAGTGTTGCTGGTATTTGCACCAGAAACTTACCACATCCTTAGGGGGAGGTTCAACTTCCTTCTTTATTTTTTTACCCATCCTAGAAAAAAAAAGATACAAAAATATGATTTGCACATCATATATTGGTACATCTTCCACGATCTCAGTTATCTACGTTCTTGGGAGGAGAGTCATTTCTTCACATTTTACCACCTAAAGCATGCGATCAATGTAGGAATTACATACAGCATTTGCACAAACTGCTACTTACGTCCTCATTGGAAGTATTGGTTTTCAAGGAACTTATTGGTAACACTGTTGAACACTAGTGTTTTTTCACTCTAGAAAGACGATTATATTTGTGACCTAAGTTTTGATTAAACAAGAAAAATCACAGCAGGTTTGCTCTCCACCTGTGCTGTCTGTTTGTTTGATGTAACTATGTTGTGCATTTGCAGGTGTCTAGCCCACGATGTGAAGTCAGTATTATGAAAATCATTAGCTCTATTTTCCTGTGAGTAATGCTTTGGTGAAAAGAAGAGGAAGTCACCAGAGTCCCGTGAGAAAACTCAGGATGGGATAGGGTGGGGCCTTCAGAGTCAGGATTAGTTCAAATTGCTTGTCAGAATTCCAAAGCAGCATCTGGTTTGAGAGACACTGGGCAGAATGCATTGCACACATTAAAAGACCACATGATCACAGTAATTCAAAGGCTCTTGAAAGACATCTATTCCACGTGACTAACTTCAAGTCTTTGAATCACAAGGTCTGCGAGGAACTGGGCAGGCTTATTCTATACCAGCCGACCTTACGCCTTATCCAGTACACTAAAATGAAAAAAAGAAAACCACCCATAGCCTCCATTAAATATAATTTTGCATAACTAATGTTTACACTTATTCATGTTATGTTTATGGGTGTTTTACAGACTTGTGAGCCACAATATGGGTGATGGGAACCAAACACAGCCCTCTGCAAAAACAACAAATGTTCTTAATCACTAAACCATCTTGCTAGTTCCCACATTTTCAACAGGATTGCTTTTGAAATCACTCAGCAACTAGTGGTATGAATACTTGAAAATTCTTACAAAATGAGAAAACTATTTTAAGATGTGTGGAAATGTAATATCAGTAAAACACTGAAATACCAATTTTCAATTTTCTTTTCATATATTAGCTCCAACATTTTTTCTCAAATCTCAAATATCCACACATGCTTGAAAAGTATGTAGACCCTTGGTTTTGAGCCTGTTTCATTCAGAAAGACACACAGAAACTATTTCAGAACAGTGAGAAGCTATCATAGGCACAAAGGTAAGTTCACAGGTCAAAATAAATTCATAAGCTACTCTAAGATATACCAGCAACTGATTTATAGCAATTCCTTCTAAAGAACATTCAGGAGACAAGTTACACCCACACAAAACTGTGTGAAGTTATCCCAGTTGCCCTCAGACTAACGTCTTCTATTCCTAGATGATGTTTTGAACAACAGAATAATTAACAGCACAAGGGATAAAGACACACAGCTTTGCAAGTGTGGAAGGGGTCCTGGGCCATGCCCTGAGGTTACAGGTGGCTGTTCAGGGACTCAGATATAAACCTCTGGTATAGGTGGGGGCAATTTGCCATAGACAGTTGTTTTCTCATATAAACTAGGCATTTTACTGTAGAGAATTTGGAAAACAAAGAATAACACAATGAACAAAGAAAATTTTTTCAAAAGATAAGTGGTTTGTTTTTGTTGTTGCTTTAGTTTGGGTTTTATTTTGTTTTCTTTTTCTTTTTCTTTTACCATCTTGCATGAATTCTATTGCCTATTGTGGATTTCCTTAAAGGACAAGTTTAAAACATTTCCATTTCTTTTAATCCTCTCAGCTTCTCCAGTGGGTCAGCATGTCATTGAAATGTTTTCCAAATCCATTATTCATCCAGCATCCATTTCCAATTTTCTGGAATTATGGCCAAGGCTGCAATGAACGTCTTTGGATATATATATCATCACCCACCTACCCGTTTATTTAGGAAACAGCTGAAAGTTAGCAGGATGAGTAGGTAATAGGTTCATTGAAATGATTATGACAATGGATTTGGCTTAAATTCGTACTTTTCATGGCCATATTATCGTCCTATTTGTTATTTGTTTCCCCTCTCCACTGCCACCCCCTCAGTCTCTGAGCTTCAGATATTCGCTAAGGCAGAAGCTGGCTTTAAGCAGACCTAAAGCTGCAGAGGAGGGCTGAAGTAAGTAGGGTCCTAGTTCAAGAGTCGCTTATAATCAGGTGACAGGATCTTAGATCCTCAAGTCCCTCTTAGAGCCTCAGGTTTGCCCCATTAAGTGCACTTGTAACTACGGGTTACAGCTCGGCAGGTGTATTGTTCCCTAGTCCCAGAACTCCCCACCCGTGCCCTGAACGCTACAGTTTGCCCTGTCCTCTAGTCCTTGGCCTCTCCAACCCTGGGACAGGTGTGCAGCTGTGCCTGTCCCTTACCTGAGCAGAGTCAAGCCCCAAGGAGCAGTGACTCCCTACGCGCGGCGCGTAGCAAACTGCACTGGTCTCTGAGGGTCAGTGTTGATGTTTGTTGCTAGGCGACCCTGGGCCGCGCCTGCGTGCTCTGCCCAGAATTGGTTCATAGCTCCAAGGCTCCCTTTGTCCAGCTCTAAGGCGATCAATCCTGTGGGAACTGTAATCGTCCATGGCAAACTTAACAAGGCTCAAAATCTCCTCCTCTCCCTCCTTTCCTCGTCTTCAGATATTCTTTCCAGTAGCCCAAATACAGACTATCCTGTTTGCTCTCTTACCCTCTGACCCCTAGACAAAGAAGCCATAAGTTAATTGGCTCCTTCCCTTACTAGATCTTTTTCTTGTTTTCACTGCCACCACATTCCAGGTCATCCCACTAATGACTCTAGTTTCTCCTCGCAGTTTTTCCTCCATACCATAGATTTACTGCGCCCCCGCCCCCGCCCCTTTCTCTCGTCTCCGGAAATCATTGTTCTGGTCTTGTCCCTCCCATTGCTCCAATGTCTGCAACTTTCTTAAGAAAAGACATTGTCCCCAAACTGTTTGCCTGTTTGATGCCATCCCGCAGCCTTATTTCCAATCTCTTCTACCCCATCACCCCCCCCCCCCCGGCCCGCCCTAGCTTCTCATTCCATCTCATTTTCTTTCCTAGCAATGCTTTCCTGAGCACCCTTTGTCTGCCAGGTCGACTACTCTTTCATTTCTACTTATCGACCTGGGCCGGCGCAGTCACCAGAAAGGATCCTTCAGTTGCCTTTAGGAGTCCATCTCCCCACCCCTTACACTTTGCTGACTCCGTCTCCCACCTGCTGTCCTTTCTCTCTGCCCTAACAGGGCTGGATGCGTCTCACAGTTACGACTTTTACTATTTCTGAACTCTCTTCTCGCTATCTTAACTATCTAAAAAGCAGATTTTTACATATGTAACAACTATTTCTATCAAAGTATTTGTGGCCAAATATCTCACGTGATTTCTACATTTTGGTTAAACTTTGACAAATATCTTAACTAATGTAACTCATTATCTTCCTTTCCTCCAGCCCCCTATGTGTATATTAATATAATAATTTCTCCTATGTCTCACAATAAATAGAAGCAAACTCCAAATTTCCCTTAGGGTCTGGCAAAATGGCTCAACAGGTAGAGGTGTTTGTTTTGCAAGCCTGGAGCTTGATCCCTGGGATCCACATAAACATGGAAGGAGAAGACTAACTTCATAAAGTTTGTATCTGACCTCGATCTATGTGTTGTGGTACATACATCTCACACACACACACACACAAACACACAGGGAGGAAGGGAAAGGAGGAGGGAGGGAGGGGGGAAGGGGAAAGTAAGTCATAAAAACTGGAAAGCCTCCTTCCTCTTCAGTACCCAGCTTTCCATTAGTATAGCAAAATACCTGAGGCAATAAACATAAAAGGCAGATGTACCATGTATTCATGGCTCTGGAGATGCCATCCTATGGCCATCATGGTACATCATGGAGGAGCACATGAAGAGCAAGACACTTGACAAGTTAGGAGCCAACAGCCAGGCAGAAGATCGCTTTGGTCCCACTAATGTCCACCCTAAAAGGTCCACAAGACCCACCCTGGGCACCAAGCACTAGTACTGCCTAAATCCATAGGATGTTTCCTGATCTTTGTCTTTTCTGATATTTCTGTTCACATGACACTCTCAGTAGATTCTTCTAGAAACTCACTGCTTTCTGTCCCTTTATCTTTCTCCTAGTTTCAGAACCAGTGTTGAAGGTTTTCTCTATACCCCCATAAATATTGCTAATTTTGGTAATCAGTTCCTGGCTCTCTCCCACGCTATGCGTTTCTGGGACGATCTTGCTTCTATCTGTGACTTAAATTGCTACCCCTCTCCACAGCTCCCCATCTAACTTTGATAATGAACCCTAGGTTCAAATGTCCTTTCACTTACTGGATAGTTCTACCTGATAGTCACAATCACCTTAAACATCAGCAAGATTCACCTAAATGCATGGTTTTCCTGGTACAAACGTGTTCTACTTGTCAAGGGCAGTGACCTATGGTCATAACCCCTTTGTGGGGTCAAATGACACTTGTGAAATGACACTTTCACAGGAGTCGCACCTCAGATATCTTGCATATCCGATATTTACATTGCAATTCATAAACTGTAGCAAAATAAAACTGTATGACGTAGCAACAAAAATAATCTTACGGTTGTGGTCAACACAGCATGAGGAGCTAGCTGTACTGAGAAGCAGCACACGCAGCGTGAGGAAGGTTGAGAACCGCTTCTCTAAGGGCGCTACTGCCCTCCTAACTCTGTTCCTATGTGAAGCCCGACACTCATTCTCCTTCCGGCTCAGCCATCGGAGTCTAAGATTCTCAGATTTACCTGTCACTCCCGTAGCCCACGTTCAGAGTACCACCATCCTTCCCCTGGGTTTCTCTACAAGTCTTTCAATATGTCTGAGTCCTGTAACTTTGGTCTCACTTTAGCTGTTCTTTCCCAGGATGATTAAAGTCATCCCTGAAAGATGCAAGACTAATTAGCCTTTCTTTCTCTTCGCCAGCTCCCTCTTGCGCCACCACAGGATGGGCTGCAACATGACAGGCATTTTGACTGGCTCCTCCCTTCTGTGTTAGGTTCTCTTCGCTCCAAGAAATAGCTAATTGCTTGTCATTCTCAAGTGCACAGTGACATTTTCTGCCCTTCATTCCCTTAATTGACCCCAAAACCATTGCTCATTTTTCGTATCTATTGTCACAATTTCCTTCAGAAAGTCCGGCTCCCCCAGGCACCACAAAGCGTTCCTCATTTTACACCATTGCTCTACCTTACACGTGTGCTAGTTCCAGTGTTTTTCTGTGACATTATAAGCTGTGTATGCGCGTGTGTGTGTGTGAGTATATGTTGATCTGACTGTGTACAAGCATGCATGCTCCCTCACCTAGGCCGTTTCTAAATGGGCATTTGGCAAACACTTATTCTGAGCCAGAGAGTTATGAGCTGTTAACGTGAGGCGTTAAGCCCCACCCTAATCTTATGAGGTATGAGCTAAATAGTCCGCATACGATCGTTTTTCTAGGAAATGGCAAAGACAGACTTGAAGTGTGATTGGTTTGACTTTTACAGGCATGTCCCGCGCTGGTGCATCATACACATATGTCTTGAAAACGCAGTATTACCAGTCATAAAGAGATTTTTTTTATGAAATAATTTAAATCACTGTTTCGATTTTTCATAGACTTTTTCTAGACTCAATATGTCTTGTGTTCAGTTTTTGTGAAGGGGTTCATGTTTATTTAAAACATGAAGTTGGTGGGCTCTGACATGGGTTTGCAGTTGTGGAAGCAACTGCCACCATGAACATAGGACATTTCCATCATCCCACATGTCCTTCACGTTTCTTTGAAGTTAAATCTCTCTCCCCGACTTACCTGGAGCCACTGCTTTCTTTTCTCTCCCCATAATTTTGCTTTTTCTGGAATGTCTTGTAAATGAAACCAAACAGCACGCAACCTCTGTCTGGCCCCTTGAATTGACACCATGTCCTTGAGACTCGTCCCCGGTTCTCTTCACTGCTGCCTGTACTGCTGAGCTGCACAGACAGCTACTCAATGCTGATCCAAGCACATTCTAATTTGTGGGTGGTATAAATCCATCTTCTCTGACCATTCAGACTCAGGTCTGGGGAGAACATGTTGCCTTCTCCTTGGGAAAATATCGGGAGTAGAATTTCATGTCTAGTTCTTAAGGCAAGGCTGTGGTTAGTGTCATGAGAACTTGCTAGTTGCTTTCCACATGTACAAGGTACCAGAACCGCAAATAGATATGAACTCCAGTTGGGCAGTGCCCTCTACAGGACTTGATATTGTCAGTCCTTCCAATGGTAGTCATTCCAGAGGGTGAGCATGGCATCTCTTCTAGGTTTTGTCTAGTTTTATTTCTTCATTTTGTGAGGAGATGGAGTATGTGCTATGGTGCTCCTGTGGAGGTCAAGGTGACAGCATGTGGGAGCCAGTTCTCTCCTCTTCCATGTGGGTTCTGGGGATTGAACTCAAGTCTCCAGGCTTGTGCAGCAAGCTCCTTTACCTGCTGAGCTCTCTTGCTGGACCTCTTCTACTGTTTTTAACTTATATTTCTTTCTCTCTTGTGGAGTGGTGATGATCTCTCAGCCTCTTGTGTTCCTCTAACTTCTTCAGAGAAGTATCTATTTAGATATGTTTTTCCACTTTTATCAATGAGTTGTCTTACTAAGTTGTAAGAATTGTTTTATATATCAATAATTTGTCAGAAATGTAATTTAGAAATATTTCCCACCAATATATGGTTCTATCCTCATTTTTTTTTTAATTTTATTTTTTTATGTGCATGGGTGTTTTACCTGCTCGTATGTCTATGCATCATGTGTGTGCAGTTCCTGACAAGGCCAGAAGAGAGCATCAGATCCTCTGGAGCTAGAGTTACAGCCGGCTATAAGCTGCTATGTAAATGGTGGAAATCCAACTTGGGGCATCTAGAGGAGCTCTTAACCATAGAGTCATCTCTTCAGCCTCCCTTCATTTCTTAAATGTATCTCTCAAAGTCCAGAAGCTTTAGAGTTCTAGTCATGGATTTTGGGTTACTCTAAAAAAAATGAAAGTTTCTTTGTTAGTTACAGAAACAGATTTTATTTCTATTTTATGTGTAGGATGGTTGCTGACATGTCTGTGCACCACACTCACTGCAGTGCCTCCAGAGGCCGGAAGAGAGTATTGGATTCCCCTAGGACTGGAGTTACAGTGGAGTCACCATCTGGATGTGGGGAACTGAACCCAGGTCCTCTTCAAGATGAACAAGTGCTCTTAACCACTGAGCCATCTCTCCAGCCCTCCTTGCCATGCTTCTTGTTGTTGTGGTGGTGGTGGTTGTGGTGGTGGTGGTTGTGGTAGTGATGGTGGTGGTGGTGGTGATGGTGGTGGTGGTGGTGGTGGTGGTAGTGGTGGTGTGGATTTGTTTTCATTTGTTTCTGTTTGTAAGGTTCATAGTTTTATACTTACATTTAGGTTAAAGTCTTTTTAACTTTTGTAGATGTTGTGGGTAATTTAAGCATCACAATCAGCATATGAATGTCCAGATATGCCAGAATCACTTAAAGAAAAATTTCTGATTTATGTATTCAATTACTTTGGCACCTTTCTCAAAAATAAATCCATCCTTTGTAAGCAGGTCTGTTCTTGGGCTTTATTCTATTTTTGATCAGTATTTCTAACCACTCAGTAATAACTACGGTGCCTTCATTATGTTAGCTTTCCAGTAAGTTATACAAGCCTTTTCAAGTGGCTTTGGCCACCCCACGTCTTTTTACATTTCCTACACATTTTGAAAGCAGTCTGTCAATTTCTGTAAGAACCTCGCTGGGATATTGATTAGGATTGCATGAAGTCCATAGATAAGTTCAGAAAAGCCCTGGTAACTTAATGATACTAAGTTCTCCAGTTCGCAAACACAATCTCTCTCCCCATTTGAGCGTTAATACTTGGCTCTGAATGGACAGGTCTCATACTTGTATTGCTGCCGTCTAAGTATGACTGTGGACTCTTCAATGCAATTACAAAAAAAGAAAAAAGAAAAACACTTTTTAGAGTCAAAATTTCCTAGTAGAAAAATAAACAAGTCTTGTATATTGATCTTATAAGATGGAACTTTGTTAACGTTTCTCCTTAGTTCTGTTCATTTGTGTGTGGATGTATTAGAACGTCTTCATCTGAGAATTGTCTTACTTCCTCTGCTCCAATATGGATTCATTACTCTACCTATGTAATTTTTTCTTTCCTTTCCCATTTCTCTTTCTAAATCTGTTAGCTACAATTCTAAGTATCCCTGTGAAGTACACCTAAGACATGAAATACTATGGAATATACCTCAAACAAAAAATATAGCGGAGTCTGCCTCAGACAGGAAATAGTATAGAGTACACTTCAAAAGGGAAAGGTTTTTTGGGTTTTCTTTGTTTGTTTGTTTTGTTTTGTTCTTTTTTCCAGAACAAGCTATTGTCTCTGGACCCGCAAAGATAACGAATGCCTTCTAGCTGAGTGTCCTTTCTAAATGTCAGCATGAACACGAGTCCTAACGTTTTACATGGAGCTAAGTCTACTGCACTCCCTGTTCATTTTTACATTGAACTGTCTTGTTCAGCCAGTGGGAACCCCTTTAAGTTGGGTACTATGTCCTCTGGATGGGATTCATGCCATGTTTTATAGCTTGCATGTTTTCTATATACTTTCTGTCCCCACGATTGAATCTAAGGAGTCCAAAGTTGATAATGGGAGAAGAATGTCAGAACATGGTCAAAAGCGTTACGCATGGTGAACAAAGCCCTGAGGTACTGTGAGAGAGGCTACAGGGAATTGACAGAGGGTTTTTTACCACAAGTGCATTTTCTTCCCTGGGTTGTTCTTGGATGTGGTTTCATGCCTCCTCTGTTAAAGACATTTAATTTATAAGACATGTTTATTCTTGACAGATGCTGGAACATAGCTACAGAACCCAATCTGACCATACAGATCCCACATCTGAAAGGATGTGCTGAGTCTTCAGTGTACCCTGAACCTGGATACAGCCTTCTGTCTTGCTTTCGTGCCTTCCCAGGTATAATCTATAGTATGTGCCAGGCAATTGTGTTAAAATTGGTCTGTCCCGATAAAATTCTGGGAAAGGGGTGCTCTGTCAATATTTACTATGTGCTTATTGGCATTTATTTACATGTTTTTCTGAGGATGCTGTGTTAATATTTACTATGTGCTTACCAGTATTTATTTACATGTTTTTCTGAACTCAAACAACCTTCCTGGATCACTGCTTTCTTTGTTTCATCGTGTATTAAACTAAAGTAAAGCTGTCTACAGCATTAGACTGAAGTCCGCCCCATTCTTTAAGGTCCTCCAATCCCAGGTCTCAAAGACAGATCTGTGTAGGTTGGCAAAAGTTGACAAGAGTTTAACTAGGAACCATAATCTAGGCTCAGGGCTTCCCACGACTGTTGACTCTGCTGTGTTCATGTAAGCCAGAAACTCAGATGTAGATCCAAGAGGCGAGATGGTATTGGTGTGACACTCTGAAAAACTTCCTATTTTCTGGCCACGGAAAGAGATTTAAACTCTAAGCAAGCCTGCTGTTTTCTATCCCAGAACTGCCAGCTGTAACTAGAGGTAACTTGCGCTGTCCCCCACCCCATACCTTTGTACTATCTTTATTCACCATTCTGTGCTTGGGTGGTAGCCATTTGGGTCTGTCAAAATTGTATCCAAAAGATGTTTCTTCCTCTCAGACTAGAAGGAAAGGAGACCTTTAAAGAAGTGACCTTCAACCTGTGGTCATATTACCCCTTAGGGAGTTGCATAATCAGATATCCTACATATCATATATTTAGATTATGATTCATAACAGTAGCAAAACTTTAGTTATAGAGTAGCAACGAAATGATTTTCTGATTAGGGGTCACCATAGCACGAAGAAGAGTACTAAAAGGCAGCAGGATTAGGAAGGTTGAGAACCACTGCTTTAAAGTAAACAGATCCTCAGCAAACCCAGCCGGACTAGACAGAGAGCCCTAGATCTCTTACACCTTTGAACTTCCAAGGTCAAAAACTGAGTAAGGAATTGCTTGAAATTCCAGCTTGGAACACAACCCCATGTTAGCTAGAGGGAACATAGAGACCTGAAGTGCTAATTTAGAGGCTGCGGGAACAGGCTTCCTGCACTATTCAGGGCTGATGGAAAACAACACAGACATGGTCAACCAGGAGGCCTGAGGAATCAGGGAGCTGACATCACTGTTACAGAGCATGTGATAATATGAACCCTCTCTTCCTTCATGCTTCTCCCCCTCTCTCTAATCAGTCAATCTTTTTAAGTCACAGAGAAGTTATGAATCAGAATCATGTGCCCAGGACATGAGGCGATCTCCACTCCATTTAACACATATCTTGATGAAGTGTTAAAAAAAGATTGAATTTCTTTGAGCAAGCTCAAGATATACAAGACTATTTTATGAAATTGGTTAAACTAGTACTAAATTAAGCTCAAATTCATAGCCAAAAGCCAGCTCTATGAATAACTGTTGGAACAGTCAATTTAACAACCTGTGTGCAAAATTAGCTATACTTGAGACATCAAGAAAAAGGCATAGAAAAGATAGCACTTATGAATAGTACTATTAGCAGATACGTTTATAGCAGGGGAATTGACAGACAGAATTCTCTACAGCAGTGGTTCCCAGCCTGTGGGTTGTGACCCTTCTCCTTTTTTTGTATTTTTTTTAAATTGGATTTATTTATATTTCAAATGTTATCCCCTTTCCCAGTTCTCCCACTACAAAACCCCTATACTGTACCCCCTTATCCTGCTTCTATGAGAATGTTCCCCCACCCACCCACTCCCACCTCACCACCCCAGCATTCCTCTACACTGGGGCATCAACCCTTCACAGGACCAAGGGCCTCCCCTCCCATCAATGCCAGATAAGGTCCCTTCAGCTCCTTCAGTCCTTCCCTTAACTCCCCCATTGGGGTCCCGGTGCTCAGTCTAATGGTTGACTGCAAGCATTCACATCTGTATTGGTCAGGAACTGGCAGAACTTCTCAGGAGACAGCTGTATCAGGCTCCTGACAGTAAGCACTTCTTGGTATCTGCAATAGAGTCTGGGTTTGATATCTGCATGTGGGAAGCATCTCTAGATGGGACAGTCTCTGGATGGCCTTTCCTTCAGTCTTTGTTCTACTCTTTGTCCCTGTATTTCCTTTAGACAAGAGAAACTCTGGGTTAAACTTTTGGAGAGGTATGGATGGCCTCATCCCTCAACTGTGGATCCATGCCTAACCTCTGGATATGATCTCAACAAGTTCTCCCTCCCCTTTGTGGGGTATTTAAGCTAATATCATCCTGGTGGAATCCTGGTAGGCTCTTGCTTTCCTGGCATCTAGCACTTTCTGGTTGCTACCCGCAGCTCCCCATCCCTTATTGCTACACACCTCTGCTCAATTTCCTGACCCTCTGTACATCTCTTCCCATGCCTGACTGTGCCCCTCTTTTCCCCTCCCCCTATTCTCTTCCTCCCAAGTCCATCCCACCCTCTAGTTCCCTTGATTACTTTGTTCCCCCTTCTAAGTAGAACTGAAGCACCCACTCTTTGGTCTTCTTTCTTCTTGAGCTTCATGTGGTCCATGAGTTGTATCATGGGTATTCTACATTCTGCCTAATATCCACTTATCAGTGAATACATACCATGTGTGTTCTTTTATGACTGAGTAACCTCACTCAGGATGATATTTTCTAGATTCATCCATTTGCCTGTGAATTTCATAGTCATTGTTGAGGGACATCTGGGTTGTTTCCAACTTCTGGCTATTATAAATGTGGCTGCTATGAACATAGTAGACCATGTGCCCTTATTACATGTTGGAGTTCTGCTGGGTACATGCCCAGCAGTGGTATTGCTGGGCCCTCAGGTCCAGTTTTCTGAGGAACTATCAGACTGATTTCTAGAGTGGTTGTACCAGTTTGCAATCCCACCAGCAATGGAGGAGTGTCCCTCTTTCTCCACAGCCTTGCCAGCATCTGCTATCACCTGAGTTTTTGATCTTAGCCATTCTAACTAATGTAAGGTGGAATCTCAGGGTTGTTTTGATTTGCATTTCATTGATGACTAAGGATGTTGAACACTTCTTTAGGTGCTTCTTGTCCATTCGAGTTTCTTCAATTGAGAATTCTCTGTTTAGCTCCATTCCCCATTTGCCTTTTTATTGAGGAATTGAATCCATTGATGTTAAGAGATTTGAAGGAATAGTGATTGTTGCTTCCTGTTATTTTTGTTGTTAAAGGTGGAATAATGTTGGTGTGGCTATCTTTTTTTAAGTTTGTTGAAAGATTACTTTCTTGCTTTTTCTAGGGTGTAGTTTCCCTCCTTTTGTTGAAGTTTTCCGTCTATTATCCTTTGTAGGGCTGTATGTATTTGTGGAAAGATATTGTGTAAATTTGGTTTTGTCATGGAATATCTTGGTGTTTCCATCTATGGTAATTGAGAATTTTGCTGGGTATAGTAATTAATTATTTTCTTTATTTACATCCCAAACGATGCCTCCTTCCAGGTCCTCCCTCACAGAGTTCTTCCCTGATACCACCTCCCCTTCACCTCTGAGAGGGTGCTCCCCAGACATTCCCCCAACCCCCTACCCTAGGGCATCAAATATCTACAGGATTAGGTACATCCTCCACCACTGGGGTCAGACAAGGTAGTCCTCTGCTACATATGTTGGGGGGGGGGGCATGGACCAGCCCATGCATGCTCTTTAGTTGATGCTACAGTCTCTGGGAGCTCCCAGGTGGCCAGGTTAGTTGACACTGTTAGTCTTCCTATGGATTTGCCATCCCCTTCAGTTCCTTCAATCCTTCCCCTAACTCTTCCATAGGAGTCCCAACCTCCATCCAATGCTTAGCTGTATCTGCATCTGTCTCAGTCAGCTGCTGTGTAGAGCCTCTCAGAGGACAGTCATGCTAGGCTCCTGTCTCCTGGCATAAAATAGATCAGTAATAGTGTCATGGATTGGTGCCTACCCATGGGATGGATCCCAAGTTGGTCCAGTTACTGGTCAGTCATTTCTTCAGTCTCTGCTCCATTTTTGTTCCTGCATTTCTTTTAGACAGGAACAGTTTGTGATGGAAAGTTTTGTAGGTGGGTGTCCTGTCTTGCTACTGGAGGTGTCCTCTTCAGGTTCCATATTCCCACTATTGGGTGTTTTAAGCTAAGATCACCCATATTGAGTCCTAGGAGTCTCCCACATCCCAGGTCTCTGGGACTTCCTAGAGATTCACCCTATGCCCCTCCCCCTGGCAGCATCCATTCTCCTGGCCCTCTGGGCCTCCTATCTCTCCCTAAACCTATCCTGCACCCTTATTCCCCTCTCTCCTCCCACCCAAACCCCTCTCTCCCTCTGCCTCTCATGACTATTTTGTTCTTCCTTCTAAGTGGGATTTAAACTTCCTTCCTTGAGCCCTCCTTCTTGTTTAATTTCATTGGGTCTGTGGGGTATATCGTGCATGGGTATTATATACATTTTGGCTAATATCCATTTACCAGTGAGTACATACTATGCATGCCCTTTGGGGTCTGGGTTACCTCACTCAGGATGATATTTTCTAGTTCCATCCATTTGCCTGCAAAATTCATGATGTCCTTGTTTTGAATAGCTGAATAATATTCCGTTGTGTAAATGAACCACATTTTCTGTATCCATTCTTCAGCTGGGAGACATCTGGGTTGCTTCTAGTTTCTAGTTTTTACTAATAAGGCTGCTGTGAACGTAGTAGAGCACATATCCATGTAGTATGGTGGGGCATCTTTTGGGTACATGCTCAGGAGCAGTATAGCTGGGTCTTCAGGTAAAATGATTTCCAGTTTTCCGAGAAACCACCAGATTGATTTCCAGAGAGAATAAACAAGTTTGCAATGCTACCAACAATGGAAGCGTGTTCCCCTGTCTCCACATCTTCACCAGCATGTGCTGTCGCTTGAGTTTTTGATCTTAGTCATTCTAATTGATGTAAAATGGAATCTCAGCATCGTTTTGATTTGCATTTCCCTGATGTCTAAGGATGCTGAACATTTCTTTAAGTGTTTCTCAGCTATTCAAGATTCCTTTGTTGAGAATTCTGTTTAACTCTATACCCAATTTTTAACGGGGTTATTTGGGTTTTTTTTGGAGTCTAACTTCTTGAGTTCTTTATATATTTTGGATATTAGCCCTCTGTCAGATGTAGGGTTAGTGAAGATCTTTTCTCAATCTGTAGGCTGCTTTTTTTCCCTGTTGACAGTGTCCTTTGCCTTACAGAAGTTTTAGTTATAAGAGGTCTCATTTATCGATCATTGGTCTTAAAGCTCCAGCCATTAGTGTTTTATTCAGGAAATTTTCTCCTATGCCAATGTGTTCAAGGCTATTTCCCACTTTATTTTCTATTATATTCAGTGTATCTGGTTTTATGTTGAGCTCCTTGATCCATTTGGACTTAAGCTTTGAACAGGGTGATACATATGGATCCATTTGCATTCTTCTACATACAGACATCTAGTTAGACCAGCACCATTTGTTGAAGATGCTTTCTTTTTCCACTGTATGGTTTTGGTTTGGTTTGGTTTGGTTTGGTTTGGTTTGGTTTGGTTTGGTTTGGTTTGGTT